>NC_140150.1:6521658-6726658 GCF_964035555.1 Netta rufina | reverse complement strand
CCTAAACTTCACCCTAACACTAAACATAACCGTAAACCTAACCCTAACCCTTACCCTAATTCTAACCCTATCCCTAACCCTAAGCCTAACCCTAACCATAACCCTAACCATAACTCTATCCCTATTCATAACCCTAACCTTAACTGTAATCCTAACCCTAACCCTAACCCTATCCCTAACCCCAACCCTAACCCTAACACTGACCCTAACCCTAAACTTAACCCTAAACCTAACCCTAAATTAACCCCAACCCTAACCCTAACCCTAACCCTAACCTTACCCAAACCCTAAACCTAACCCTAAACCTAACATTAACCCTAACCCTAAACCTAACCGTAACCTAACCCTAAGCCTAATCGTAACCCTAACCTTATCCCTAACCCTAACCCTAACCCTAACCCTAACCAAACCCTAACCGTAACCCTAACCTGACCGTAACCCTTACCCTAAACCTAACCGTAACTCTAAGGTAACCCTAAGCCTAATCCTAAACCTAATCCTATCCCTAACCATAACTCTAACCCTAACCCTAACCTTAACATAACCCTAACCCTAATCCTACCCTAACCCTAACCTTAACCTAAGGCTAACGCTTATCCTAACACTAAACTTAACCCTAACCCTAACCCTAAACAGAACCCTAAACCTAACCCTAAGCATAACCCTATCCCTAACCCTAACCCTAAACCTAACCGTAAACGTAACCTTAACCCTAACCCTTACCCTTACCCTAACCCTAACCCTAACCCTAACCCTAACACTAACATTAACCCTAACCCTAACCCTAACCCTAACCCTAATGTTATCCTAACCCTAACCCTACAACTAAACCTAACGTAAACCTAACCCTAACCTTAACCCTAACCCTAAACTTAACCAAATCCTAACCGTAAACCTAACCCTAACATAACCCTAACCCTAAGCATAACCTAACCTAACCCTAACCCTAACAGGACCCTAAACCTAACCCTAAACCTAACCGTAAACCTAAGCCTAAACCTAACCCTAACCCTAAACCTAACCCTAACCCTAAGCCTAACCGTAACGCTAACCCTAATCCTAACCCTAACCTTAACCGTAACCTAAACCTAACTCTAATCCTATCCCTAACACTAACCCTAACAGAAGCCTAACACTAACCCTAACCCTAAACCCTACCCCTAACTCTAACGCTAATCCTAACCCTAACCCTAACCTAATGCTAACCATAACACTAACCCTAACCCAACCCGTAACCCTAAGCCTAACCCTCAACCTGACCCTAACCCTAACGCTAACCCTAACGCAAACACTAAGAGAAACCTAACCCTGAACATAACACTAAACCTAACCCTAACCCTAACCCTAAACCTAACTCTAAGCCTAACCATAACCCTTACCCTAACCCTAACCCTAACCCTTACACTAATATTAACCCTAACCATAACCAGAACCCTAACGCTAACCCTAACCCAAACCTAACCCTAAGCCTAATCATAACCCTAACCCTAACCCTAATCCTAACCCTAAACAAAACCCTAAACCTAACCATAAACCTAACCTGAAACGTAACACTTACCCTAACACTAACCGTAACCGTAACCCAAAACCTAACCCTATCCGTAACCCTAACTCTATCAGAAGCCTAATCCTAAATATAACCCTAACCCTGACCCTAACCCTAACCCTAAACCTACCCCTAACCCTAACCATAACCCTAACACTAACCCTAACACTAACCTAACCCTAAGCCTAAACGTAACCGTAACCCTAATCGTAACCCTAACCCTAACACTAAACCTAACACTAAACCTAATTATAAACCTAAAGCAAACCCTAACCCTAAACCTAAACCTAACAATAAATCTAAACATAACACTAACCCTAACCGTAACACTAACCCTAATCCTAACCGTAACACTACCCCAACCCTAACCGTAACCCTAACCCTAACCATAACCCGAACCCTAACCCTAACCCTAACCCTAACCATAACCTAACCCTAAGCCTAATTGTAACTCTAACCCTAACCCTAACCTAATCCTAAGCCTAATCGTAACCCTAACCCAAACCCTAACGCTAAACCTAACCCTAACCCTAACCCTAACCCTAACCCTAACCGTAACCGTAACATTAACGTAACATTAACCCTAACCTTAACCCTAAACCTATCCCTAACCCTAACATACCACTAAACCTAAACCTAACACTAAGCCTTACCCAAACACTAACCCTAACCCTAACACTAACCCTAACAGAAACCTAACCCTTAACATAACCCTAAACCTAACCCTAACCCTAACAGAACCCTAAATATTACCCTAACACTAACCGTAACCCTAACCGTAACCCTAACCCTAACCCTAACCCTAACCCGAACCCTAACCCTACTCCTAATCCTAACCCTAACCCTAAACCTAACCCTAAACCTAACCCTAACCTAACCCTAAACCTAACCCTAACCCTAACCCTAAAAAAACCCAAACACTAATTGTAAACCTAACCCTAACCCTAACCCTAAACCTAAGCCTAACAGTAAACCTAACCCAAAACCTAACGCTAACCCTAACGCAAACCCCAACAGAAACCTAACCCTGAACATAACCCTAACCCTAACCCTAAACCTAAACCAAACCCTAAACCTAACCATAACCCTAACACTAACCCTAACCCTAACCGTAACCCTAACCCTAACACTAACCCTAACGCGAACCCTAACTCTAATATTAACCCTAACCCTGGCCATAATCCTAATGCTAACAATAACACTAACCTAACACTAAGCCTAAACGTAACCCTAAACCTAAACGTAACGCTAACCCTAACCCTAACCCTAACCCTAACCCTAAACCTAACCCTAACCCTACCCCTAACACTAACCATAACGTAAACCTAACAGAAACCCTAACCCTAACCCTAATGTAAACCTAACACCAACCCTAACCCTAACCCTAATCCTATCCCTAACCCTAGCCCTGACACTAATCCTAACCCTAACCCTAACCCTAACCCTTACCCTAACCCTAACCCTAACCCAAACCGTAAACCTAACCCTAACCCTAACACTAACCCTAACCCTAACGCTAAAACTAATCCTAACCCTAACACTAACCTTAACGCAAACCCTAACAGAAACCTAACCCTGAACATAACCCTATTCCTAACCCTAAACCTAACCCTAAAACGAACACTAAACCTAATGATAACCCTACCCTAACCGTAACCCTAACTATGACCGTAACCATAACCCTAACACTAACTCAAACCCTAGCCCTTATATTAACCCTAACCCTAACCATAATCCTAACCCTAACCCTAAACCTAACAAGAACCCTGAACCTAAACATAAACATAACCCTTTTCCTAAACCTAAGCCTAAACCTAACTGTAATCCAAGCCCTAAACCTACACCTAACCCTAACCCTAACCCGAACCCTAACATTAACCCTAACACAAACCATAACCCTAACGATAACCCTAACCCTAACCTAACCCTAAGCCTAAACGTAACCCTAACCCTAACACTAACCCTAACCCTAACCATAACGCTAACACTAATCGTAAGCCTAACCCTAACCCTAACCGTAACCGTAACTCTAACTTTAACCCAAACACAAAACCTTACCCTAAACCTAATCCTAACACTAACCCTAAACCTAAACCTAAAGCTAACCCTAACCCTAACCCTAATACTAACCCTTACCTTAACGTAACCCTAATTCTAACCCTAACCCTAACACTAATCCTAATCATAACCATAACCCTAACCTTAACGTAACCCTAACCCTAACCCTAAACATAACCCTAAACCTAACCCTAACCCTAACCCTAACCCTAACCCTAACCCTAACCCTAACCCTAACCCTAACCCTAACCCTAACCCTAACCCTAACCCTAACCCTAACCCTAACCCTAACCCTAACCCTAACCATAACCTAACCCTAACCCAAAACCTTACCCTAACCCTAACCTAACCCAAATCATAATTATAAACCTAACCCTAACCCTAACCCTAACCCTAACACTAACCCTAACCCTAAACGAAACCCTAACCCTAACCCTAAACCTAACCCTAACCATAACCTAACCCTAACCTAACCCTTACCCTAACCCTAACCTAACCCAAACCCTAAGTGTAAACCTAACCCTAACCCTAAACCTAAGCCTAAACCTAAACCTAAGGGTAACGCTACCCCTAACGCAAACCCTAAGAGAAACCTAACCCTGAACATAACCCTAACCCTAAACCTAACCCTAACCCTAAACCTAACGATAATCCTAACCCCAATCCTATCACAATCCCTAACCCTAACCCTTAACATAACCCAACCCTAACCCAAACGCTAAACATAAACCTAACCCTAACCCGAACCAAAACCCTAATAGAACCCTAACCCTAACCCTAAACCTAACACTAACTGTAACACTAAAAATACCCTAAATGTAAACCTAACCCTAATCCTAACCCTAACACTAACCCTAACCTAACCTAAACCCTATCTTAACCCTAACCCTAATTGTAAACCTAACCCTAACCCTAACCCTAAGCCTAACACTAAACCTAAACCAAAACCTAACACTAACCCTAAACCTAACCCCTACCCTAAACCTAACCCTAACCCTAACCCTAACATTAACCCTAACCATAACCATAACCGTAACGAAAACCCTAACCCTAACCTAACCCAAAAACTAAATGTAAACCTAAACCTAACCCTAAACCTAAGCCTAACCCTAAAGCTAACCCTAACCCTAACGCTAAAACTAACCATAACCCTAAAACTAAACCAAACCCTAACCCTAACCCTAACCCTAACCCTAACATTAACCCTAACCCTAACCATAACCCTAACCAAACCCCTAACCCTAACCTAACCCAAACACTAAATGTAAACCTAACCCTAACCCTAAACCTAAGCCTAACCCTAAACCTAACCCAAACCCTAATGCTAACCCTAACGCAAACCCGAACAGAAACCTAACCCTGAATATAACCCTAACCCTAACCCTAAGCCTAACCCTACCCTAACATTAACCCTAACACTAACCATAACCCTAACTCTAACACTGACACTAACCTAACCCTAAGCCTAATCGTAACCCTAACCCTAACCCTAATGCTAACCCTAACCATAACCCTAACCCTAACCCTAACCCTAACCCGAACCCTAACCCTAACCCTAACCCTAACCCTAAACCTAACCCTAACCCTAACCCTAACCCTTACCGTAACGTAAATCTAACCCTAACCCTAACCCTAAACCTAACCCTAATGTAACCCTAACCCTAACCCTAACCCTAATCCTATCCCTAACCCTAATCCTAACCCTAACCCTAACGCTAACCATTACCCTAACGTAAACCTAACTCTAACCCTAATCCTAACCCTAACCCTAACCCTAACCCTAACCCTAACCCTAACCCTAACCCTAACCCTTACCGTAACGTAAATCTAACCCTAACCCTAACCCTAAACCTAACCCTAATGTAACCCTAACCCTAACCCTAACCCTAATCCTATCCCTAAACCTAACCCTAACACAAACCCTAACCCTAACCCTAAACCTAACGCTAACCATTACCCTAACGTAACCCTAACCCTAACCCTAACCCTAACCCTAACCCTAACCCTAACCCTAACCCTAACCCTAACCCTAACATTAACCCAAACCTAATATAACTCTAACCCTAACCCTACCGTAACCCTAACCTTAATCTAAGGGTAACCCTTATACAAACACTAACCCTAACCCTAACCCTAACCCTAAACCTACCCTAACCCTAATCCTAACATAACCCTAACCCTAAACCTAAGCCTAACCCTAATCCTACCCATAAAACTAACATAACTAACATAAAGCTAACGTGAACCCTAACGCTAACCCTAACCTTAACCCTAAACCTAAGAGAACCCAAACCCTAACCCTAACCCTAACCCAAGCCATAAACCTAACCCTAATCCTAACCCGAACTCTAACTGTAACCCTACCCCTAACACTAACCCCAAACCTAACCCTAACCCTAATCCTAACCCTAACCCTAAGCATAATGCTAACCCTAATCATAACCCTAACCCTAACCGTAACCCTAACCCTAACCCTAACCCTAACACTAAACCTAAACCTAACATAACCCTAACACTAACCCTACCGTAACCCTAACCTCCACCTAAGGCTAACCCTTATACTAGCACCAACCCTAACCCTAACCCTAACCCTAAAACCCTAACCCTAGCCCTAACCGTAACCCTTACATAAACCTACCCCTAAACGTAAGCCTAACACTAATCCTAAACCTAACCCTAAACCAAACCGTAAAATTAACACTAATCCTAACACTAACCCTAACCCTAACGCTAACGCTAAACATAATCCTAACCCTACCACTAACCCTAACCATAACAGTAACCCTAACCCTAACCCTATCCTTAACCCTAACCTAACCCTAACCCTAACAGAACCCTAACCCCAACACTAAACCAAGACATAACCCTAACACTAATCATAACCCTAACCCTAACCGTAACCCTAACCCTAAAGCTAAACCTAGCCCTAACCCTAACCCTAACCCTAACCGAAACCGTAACCCTAACACTAACCCTAACCTAACCCTAACCCTAACCCTAACCCTAACCCTAACCCTAAACATAATCGTAACCCTAACCCTAAGCATAATGCTAACTCGAATCATAACCCTAACCCTAACCGTAACCGTTACCCTAAACCTAACCCTAACACAAAACCTAACACTAACATAACCCTAACACTAACTCTACCATTACCCTAACCTTAACCTAAGGCGAACCCTTATACTAACCCTAACCCTAACCCTAACCCTAACCCTAACCCTACCCTAACCCTAATCCTAACCGTAACCCTTACATAACCCTAACCCTAAACCTAAGCCTAACCCTAATCCTAAACCTAACCCTAACGCTAACGCTAACCCTAACCCTAACCCTAAGAGAATCCAAACCCTAACACAAACCCTAACACAAACCGTAAACCTAACCCTAACCCTAACGCTAACCCTAATCCTAACCCTAACACTAACCATAACTCTAACCCTAACAATAACCCTAACCCTGAACATAACCCAACCGTAACCGTAACCGTAACCGTAACCCTAAACCTAACCCCAAACCTAACACTAACCCTAAACCTATCCCTAAACCTAACCGTAACCCTAACCCTAACCCTAACCCTAAGCCTACCGCTGAACCTAGCCCTAACACTAACCCTAACCCTAACCGAAACAGTAACCCTGGCACTAACACTAACCTAACCCTAACCCTAACACTAACCCTAACCCTAACCGAAACAGTAACCCTAACCCTAACCCTAACCCTAACCCTAACCCTAACCCTAGCCGTAACCCTAACCGTAACCCTAACCCTAACCCTAACCCTAACCCTAACCCTAACCCTAACCCTAACCCTAACCATAACCCGAACCCTAACCCTAACCCTAACCCTAAACCTAACCCTAACCCTAACCCTAACCCTTACCGTAACGTAAATCTAACCCTAACCCTAACCCTAAACCTAACCATAATGTAACCCTAACCCTAACCCTAACCCTTATCCTGTCCCTAACCCTAACCCTAACCCTAACCCTAACCCTAAACCTAACGCTAACCATTACCCTAACGTAAACCTAACCCTAACCCTAACCCTAACCCTAACCCTAACCCTAACCCTAACCCTAACCCTAACCCTAACCCTAACCCTAACCCTAATGTAACCCTAACCCTAAACCTAACCCTAATCCTATCCCTAACCCTAACCCTAAACCTAACGCTAACCATTACCCTAACGTAAACCTAACCCTAACCCTAACCCTAACCCTAACCCTAACCCTAAACCTAATCCTAACCCTAACCCTAACCCTTACCGTAACGTAAATCTAACCCTAACCCTAACCCTAAACCTAACCTTAATGTAACCCTAACCCTAACCCTAACACTAATCCTATCCCTAACCCTAACCCTAACCCTAACCCTAACCCTAACCCTAACCCTAAACCTAACGCTAACCATTACCCTAACGTAAACCTAACCCTAACCCTAACCCTAACCCTAACCCTAACCCTAACCCTAACCCTAACATTAACCCAAACCTAATATAACTCTAACCCTAACCCTACCGTAACCCTAACCTTAATCTAAGGGTAACCCTTATACAAACACTAACCCTAACCCTAACCCTAACCCTAAACCTACCCTAACCCTAATCCTAACATAACCCTAACCCTAAACCTAAGCCTAACCCTAATCCTACCCATAAAACTAATGCTAACGTTAACCCTAACGCTAACCCTAACCTTAACCCTAAACCTAAGAGAACCCAAACCCTAACCCTAACCCTAACCCAAGCCATAAACCTAACCCTAATCCTAACCCGAACCCTAACTGTAACCCTACCCCTAACCCTAACACTAACCCCAAACCTAACCCTAAACCTAATCCTAACCCTAACCCTAAGCATAATGCTAACCGTAATCATAACCCTAACCCTAACCGTAACCGTAACCCTAACCCTAACCCTAACACTAAACCTAAACCTAACATAACCCTAACACTAACCCTACCGTAACCCTAACCTCCACCTAAGGCTAACCCTTATACTAGCACTAACCCTAACCCTAACCCTAACCCTAAAACCCTAACCCTAGCCCTAACCGTAACCCTTACATAAACCTACCCCTAAACGTAAGCCTAACACTAATCCTAAACCAAACCGTAAAATTAACACTAATCCTAACACTAACCCTAACCCTAACGCTAACGCTAAACATAATCCTAACCCTACCACTAACCCTAACCATAACAGTAACCCTAACCCTAACCCTATCCTTAACCCTAACCTAACCCTAACCCTAACAGAACCCTAACCCCAACACTAAACTAAGACATAACCCTAACACTAATCATAACCCTAACCCTAACCGTAACCCTAACCCTAAAGCTAAACCTAGCCCTAACACTAACCCTAACCCTAACCGAAACCGTAACCCTAATACTAACCCTAACCTAACCCTAACCCTAACCATAACCCTAACCCTAACCCTAAACATAATCGTAACCCTAACCCTAAGCATAATGCTAACTCGAATCATAACCCTAACCCTAAAAGTAACCGTAACCCTAAACCTAACCCTAACACAAAACCTAACACTAACATAACCCTAACACTAACTCTACCATAACCCTAACCTTAACCTAAGGCGAACCCTTATACTAACACTAACCCTAACCCTAACCCTAACCCTAACCCTACCCTAACCCTAATCCTAACCGTAACCCTTACATAACCCTAACCCTAAACCTAAGCCTACCCTAATCCTAAACCTAACCCTAACGCTAACGCTAACCCTAACCCTAACCCTAAGAGAATCCAAACCCTAACACAAACCGTAAACCTAACCCTAACCCTAACACTAACCCTAACCCTAACGCTAACCCTAATCCTAACCCTAACACTAACCATAACTCTAACCCTAACAATAACCCTAACCCTGAACATAACCCAACCGTAACCGTAACCGTAACCGTAACCCTAAACCTAACCCTAAACCTAACACTAACCCTAACCCTATCCCTAAACCTAACCGTAACCCTAACCATAACCCTAACCCTAGCCGTAACCCTAACCGTAACCGTAACCGTAACCCTAACCCTAACCCTAACCCTAACCCTAACCCTAACCCTAACCATAACCCAAACCCTAACCCTAACCCTAACCCTAACCATAACCTAACCCTAAACCTAAATCTTACCCTAACCCTAACCTAACCCAAACCATAATTATAAACCTAACCCTAACCCTAACCCTAACCCTAAACGTAACCCTAACCCTAACCCTAACCATAACCTAACCCTAACCTCAACCTTACCCTAACCCTAACCTAACCCAAACCCTAAGTGTAAACCTAACCCTAACCCTAAACCTAAGCCTAAACCTAAACCTAACCATAACCCGAACCCTAACCCTAACCCTAACCCTAACCATAACCTAACCCTAAACCTAAATCTTACCCTAACCCTAACCTAACCCAAACCATAATTATAAACCTAACCCTAACCCTAACCCTAACCCTAACCCTAAACGTAACCCTAACCCTAACCCTAACCATAACCTAACCCTAACCTCAACCTTACCCTAACCCTAACCTAACCCAAACCCTAAGTGTAAACCTAACCCTAACCCTAAACCTAAGCCTAAACCTAAACCTAACCGTAACGCTACCCCTAACGCAAACCCTAAGAGAAACCTAACCCTGAACATAACCCTAACCCTAACCCTAACCCTAACCCTAACCTAACCCAAACCCTAACCGTAAACCTAACCCTAACCCTAACCCTAAACATAAGCCAAACCCTAAACGTAACACTAAACCTAACTCTAACCCTAACCCTAACCGTAAACATAACCCAAAACAGAACCGTAACCCTAACCCTAACCCTAACCCAAACCGTACCTCTAACATAACCCTAACGCTAAACCTAACCCTAACCTAAAGGCTAAACCTAAGCCTAACCCTAATCCTAAACCTAATCCTAAAGCTAACCCTAACCCTAACCGTAATCCTAACCCTAACCCTAACCTAACCCTCACCCTAAACCTAAATCTAACCCTAACCCTAACCCTAACCCTAACCCTAACCCCAACCCTAAGACTAAATCTAACCCTAACCCTAACACTAACCCTAACCCTGAACATAACCCAACCCTAACCCTAACCCTAACCCTAAACCTAACCCTAACCCTATCCCTATCCCTAACCCTAACAGAACCCTAAACCTAAACCTAAACCTAACCTTAACCTTAACAATAAACCTAACCCTAACCGTAAACCTAACGCTAAACTTAACCCTAACCCTAACCCTAACCCTCACCCTAAAAGAACCCTAAACCTAACCCTAAACTAAACCATAACCCTACCCCTACCCCTACGCCTACACCTACCCCTAAACCTAACCCTAACCCTAACCCAAACCCTACCCCTACCCCTAACCATAACCCTAAACGTGACCCTAACTCTAACCCTAACCCTCATAGAACCCTAACCCGAACCCTAAACCTAAACCTAACCTAACCTAACCCTAAACCTAAACCTAACCGTGACCCTAACCCTATACCTAACTCTAACCTTAACCTAATCCTAACCCTAACAGAACCCTAAACTTAACCCTAACACTAACCGTAACCCTAACCCTAACCCTAACCCAAACCCTAACCCTAACCCGAACCCTAACCCTAACAGTAACCTAACCCAAAACCTAACCGTAAACCTAACACTAACACTAAACCTAACCCTAAACCTAAGCCTAACCCTAAACGTAACACTAAACCTAACTATAACCCTAACCCTAACCGTAACCATAACCCTAAACAGAACCGTAACCCTAACCCTAACCCTAACTCTAACCCTAACCCTAACGTGAAGGCTAAACCTAAACCTAACCCTAATCCTAACCCTAATCCTAACGCTAATCCTAACCCTAACCATAATCCTAACCCTAACCCTAACCCTAACCTAACCCTCACCCTAACAGAAACCTAAACCTAACCCTAAACCAAACCGTAACCCTAACCCTAACCTTAACCCTAACCATAACACTAACCCTAATCGTAACCCTATCCCTAACCGTAACAATAACCCTAAACCTAAACCTAACCCTAACCCTAACCCAAACCCTAACCCTAACCTAACCCTAACCATAAACCTAACCCTAAAACTAACCATCACCCTAAACCTAGTCATAACCCTAACCCTAACCCTAATCCTAACATTAACCCTAACCCTATCACTAACGCTAACACTAACCGTAAATATAACCCTACCCTAACCCTAAACTTAAACCTAACCCTAACCCTAACCCTAACCCTAATAGAACCCTAACACTAACCCTATCCCTAAACCAAACCCTAAACTAACCCTAACAATAACCCTAACCGTAACCCTAACCCTAACCCTAACCCTAACCCTAAATATAACTCTGATTCTACCGGTAACCCTAACGCTAAACCCTAAATATAACTCTAACCCGGAACATAACCAAACCCTAAACCTAACCGTAACCGTAACCGTAGCCCTAAACAGAACCGTTACCCTAACCCTAACCCTAACCCTAAAGCAAACCCTAAACCTAACCCTAACCCTAACAGAACCCTAACACTAACCCAAACCCTAACCCTAACCGTAACAGAACCCTAACCCTAACCCTAACCCAAACCTAAACCGAAACCCTAACCCTAACCCTTACCCTAACCCTAACCCAAACACCTAACCCTAACCCTAACACTAACCCTAACCATGAACATAACCCAACCCTAACCCTAACCCTAACCCTAACCCTATACCTAACCCTAACCCTATCCCTATCCCTAACCCTAACAGAACCCTAAACCTAAACCTAACCCTAAACCTAAACTTAACCATAACACTAAACCTAACCCTAACCGTAAACCTAACCCTAAACCAAACCCTAACCCTAACCTAACACTCACCCTAAAAGAACCCTAAACCTAACCCTAAACCAAACCGTAACCCTAGCCTTAACCGTAACCCTAACCCTAACCCTAACCCTAACCCTAACCCTAACCCTAACCCTAACCCTAACCCTAACCCTAACCCTAACCCTAAACATAACCCTAACTCTAACCCTAACCCTAATAGAACCCTAACCCTAAACCTAACTCTAACCTAACACTAACCCTAAACCTAACCGTAACCCTAAACCTTAACCTAACTCTAACCTTAACCTAACCCTAACCCAAACAGAACCCTAACCTTAACCCTAACACTGACCGTAACCCTAACCCTAACACTAACCCAAACCCTTACCCAAACCCTAACCGTAACCCTAACCTTAACCCGAACCCTAACCCTAAACCTAAGCCTAACCCTAACGTAACTCTAAACCTAAATCTAACACTAACCCTAACCGTAACCCTAACCCTAAACCGAACGGTAACCCTAACTCTAAACCTAACCCAAACCCTAACCCTAACATAACCCTAACCCTAACCCTAAGCCTAACCCTAACCTGAAGGCTGAACCTCAGCCTAACCCCAATCCTAACCCCAATCCTAACGCTAATCCAAACACTAACCGGAATCCTAACCCTAACCCTAACCCTCACCCTAACAGAAACCTAAACCTAACCCTAAACCAAACCTTAATCCTCAACCTAACCTTAACCCTAACCATAACGCTAACCCTAATCGTCTCCCTAACCCTAACCGTAACAATAACCCTAAACCTAAACCTAACCCTAACCCTAACCCTAATTCTAACCTAACCCTAACCCTAAACCTAACCCTAACCCTAACCCTAACCCTCACTCCAAACCTAGTCATAACCCTAACCCCAACCCTAACCCGAATCCTAACCCTAATCCTAACCCTACCACTAAACCTAACACTAACTGTAAATATAACCAAAACCTAATCCTAAACCTAAACCTAACCCTACCCCTAACCCTAACCCTAACCCTAACCCTAACCCTAACCCTAAACCAAACCCTAGCCATAATTCTAACCCTATTCGTAACCCTAACCCTAACCGTAACCCTAACCCTAACCCTATCCCTAACCCTAACCACAACCCTAACGCATAACCTAAACCTAACACTAACAGAACCGTAACCCTAAACATAACCTTAACCTTAACCCTAACCCTAACCCTAACCATAACTCTAACTCTAATCGTAACCCTAACCATAACCGTAACCCTAACCCTATCTCTAACCCTAACCCTAAACCTAACCGTAACCCTAACCCTAAACCTAACCCTAACCCTAACCCTACCGTGAAGGCTAAATTTAAGCCTAACCCTAACCCTAACCATAATCCTAACGCTAATCCTAACCCTAACCGTAACCCTAACCCTAACCTAACCGTAAACCAAAACCTAAGCATAACGCTAATGCTAACCCTAACCCTAACCC
This sequence comes from Netta rufina, assembly GCF_964035555.1. Classification (NCBI taxonomy): domain Eukaryota; kingdom Metazoa; phylum Chordata; class Aves; order Anseriformes; family Anatidae; genus Netta; species Netta rufina. The sequence goes on along the minus strand of NC_140150.1, from coordinate 6,712,727 downwards.
TGACCCTATTCCAAACAGTAAACCTAACCCTAAACCTAACCCAAACCCTAAACCTAACAATAACCCTAACTCTAACCCTAAAAGAACCATAAACCTAACCGTAAACCTAACCCTGACCCTAACGCAAACCCTAACAGAAACCTAACCCTGCACATAACCCTAACCCTAACCCTAACCCTAAACCTAACACTAAATATAACTGTAAACGTAACCCTAACCGTAACCCTAACCCTAACCCTAACCATAACCCTACCCCTATCCCTAACCCTAATCCTAACCCTAAACCTAACCTTCACCATAACCCTAACCCTAACCCTAACCCTAATAGAACTCTAACCCTAACGGTAACCCTAAAATAACCCTAACCTAACCCTAATCCTAACCCTAACCCTAACCCTAAACCTACACTAACCCTAACCCTAAACATAACATAACCCTAACCCTAAACGTCAGCCTAACCCTAAACCTAAAGCTAAACCTAGCCCTAACACTAACCCTAACCCTAACCGAAACCGTAACCCTAATACTAACCCTAACCTAACCCTAACCCTAACCATAACCCTAACCCTAACCCTAAACATAATCGTAACCCTAACCCTAAGCATAATGCTAACTCGAATCATAACCCTAACCCTAAAAGTAACCGTAACCCTAAACCTAACCCTAACACAAAACCTAACACTAACATAACCCTAACACTAACTCTACCATAACCCTAACCTTAACCTAAGGCGAACCCTTATACTAACACTAACCCTAACCCTAACCCTAACCCTAACCCTACCCTAACCCTAATCCTAACCGTAACCCTTACATAACCCTAACCCTAAACCTAAGCCTACCCTAATCCTAAACCTAACCCTAACGCTAACGCTAACCCTAACCCTAACCCTAAGAGAATCCAAACCCTAACACAAACCGTAAACCTAACCCTAACCCTAACACTAACCCTAACCCTAACGCTAACCCTAATCCTAACCCTAACACTAACCATAACTCTAACCCTAACAATAACCCTAACCCTGAACATAACCCAACCGTAACCGTAACCGTAACCGTAACCCTAAACCTAACCCTAAACCTAACACTAACCCTAACCCTATCCCTAAACCTAACCGTAACCCTAACCATAACCCTAACCCTAGCCGTAACCCTAACCGTAACCGTAACCCTAACCCTAACCCTAACCCTAACCCTAACCCTAACCCTAACCCTAACCCTAACCATAACCCGAACCCTAACCCTAACCCTAACCCTAACCATAACCTAACCCTAAACCTAAATCTTACCCTAACCCTAACCTAACCCAAACCATAATTATAAACCTAACCCTAACCCTAACCCTAACCCTAACCCTAAACGTAACCCTAACCCTAACCCTAACCATAACCTAACCCTAACCTCAACCTTACCCTAACCCTAACCTAACCCAAACCCTAAGTGTAAACCTAACCCTAACCCCAAACCTAAGCCTAAACCTAAACCTAACCATAACCCGAACCCTAACCCTAACCCTAACCCTAACCATAACCTAACCCTAAACCTAAATCTTACCCTAACCCTAACCTAACCCAAACCATAATTATAAACCTAACCCTAACCCTAACCCTAACCCTAACCCTAAACGTAACCCTAACCCTAACCCTAACCATAACCTAACCCTAACCTCAACCTTACCCTAACCCTAACCTAACCCAAACCCTAAGTGTAAACCTAACCCTAACCCTAAACCTAAGCCTAAACCTAAACCTAACCGTAACGCTACCCCTAACGCAAACCCTAAGAGAAACCTAACCCTGAACATAACCCTAACCCTAACCCTAACCCTAACCCTAACCTAACCCAAACCCTAACCGTAAACCTAACCCTAACCCTAACCCTAAACATAAGCCAAACCCTAAACGTAACACTAAACCTAACTCTAACCCTAACCCTAACCGTAAACATAACCCAAAACAGAACCGTAACCCTAACCCTAACCCTAACCCAAACCGTACCTCTAACATAACCCTAACGCTAAACCTAACCCTAACCTAAAGGCTAAACCTAAGCCTAACCCTAATCCTAAACCTAATCCTAAAGCTAACCCTAACCCTAACCGTAATCCTAACCCTAACCCTAACCTAACCCTCACCCTAAACCTAAATCTAACCCTAACCCTAACCCTAACCCTAACCCTAACCCCAACCCTAAGACTAAATCTAACCCTAACCCTAACACTAACCCTAACCCTGAACATAACCCAACCCTAACCCTAACCCTAACCCTAAACCTAACCCTAAACCTATCCCTATCCCTAACCCTAACAGAACCCTAAACCTAAACCTAAACCTAACCTTAACCTTAACAATAAACCTAACCCTAACCGTAAACCTAACGCTAAACTTAACCCTAACCCTAACCCTAACCCTCACCCTAAAAGAACCCTAAACCTAACCCTAAACTAAACCATAACCCTACCCCTACCCCTACGCCTACACCTACCCCTAAACCTAACCCTAACCCTAACCCAAACCCTACCCCTACCCCTAACCATAACCCTAAACGTGACCCTAACTCTAACCCTAACCCTCATAGAACCCTAACCCGAACCCTAAACCTAAACCTAACCTAACCTAACCCTAAACCTAAACCTAACCGTGACCCTAACCCTATACCTAACTCTAACCTTAACCTAATCCTAACCCTAACAGAACCCTAAACTTAACCCTAACACTAACCGTAACCCTAACCCTAACCCTAACCCAAACCCTAACCCTAACCCGAACCCTAACCCTAACAGTAACCTAACCCAAAACCTAACCGTAAACCTAACACTAACACTAAACCTAACCCTAAACCTAAGCCTAACCCTAAACGTAACACTAAACCTAACTATAACCCTAACCCTAACCGTAACCATAACCCTAAACAGAACCGTAACCCTAACCCTAACCCTAACTCTAACCCTAACCCTAACGTGAAGGCTAAACCTAAACCTAACCCTAATCCTAACCCTAATCCTAACGCTAATCCTAACCCTAACCATAATCCTAACCCTAACCCTAACCCTAACCTAACCCTCACCCTAACAGAAACCTAAACCTAACCCTAAACCAAACCGTAACCCTAACCCTAACCTTAACCCTAACCATAACACTAACCCTAATCGTAACCCTATCCCTAACCGTAACAATAACCCTAAACCTAAACCTAACCCTAACCCTAACCCAAACCCTAACCCTAACCTAACCCTAACCATAAACCTAACCCTAAAACTAACCATCACCCTAAACCTAGTCATAACCCTAACCCTAACCCTAATCCTAACATTAACCCTAACCCTATCACTAACGCTAACACTAACCGTAAATATAACCCTACCCTAACCCTAAACTTAAACCTAACCCTAACCCTAACCCTAACCCTAATAGAACCCTAACACTAACCCTATCCCTAAACCAAACCCTAAACTAACCCTAACAATAACCCTAACCGTAACCCTAACCCTAACCCTAACCCTAACCCTAAATATAACTCTGATTCTACCGGTAACCCTAACGCTAAACCCTAAATATAACTCTAACCCGGAACATAACCAAACCCTAAACCTAACCGTAACCGTAACCGTAGCCCTAAACAGAACCGTTACCCTAACCCTAACCCTAACCCTAAAGCAAACCCTAAACCTAACCCTAACCCTAACAGAACCCTAACACTAACCCTAACCCTAACCCTAACCGTAACAGAACCCTAACCCTAACCCTAACCCAAACCTAAACCGAAACCCTAACCCTAACCCTTACCCTAACCCTAACCCAAACACCTAACCCTAACCCTAACACTAACCCTAACCATGAACATAACCCAACCCTAACCCTAACCCTAACCCTAACCCTATACCTAACCCTAACCCTATCCCTATCCCTAACCCTAACAGAACCCTAAACCTAAACCTAACCCTAAACCTAAACTTAACCATAACACTAAACCTAACCCTAACCGTAAACCTAACCCTAAACCAAACCCTAACCCTAACCTAACACTCACCCTAAAAGAACCCTAAACCTAACCCTAAACCAAACCGTAACCCTAGCCTTAACCGTAACCCTAACCCTAACCCTAACCCTAACCCTAACCCTAACCCTAACCCTAACCCTAACCCTAACCCTAAACATAACCCTAACTCTAACCCTAACCCTAATAGAACCCTAACCCTAAACCTAACTCTAACCTAACACTAACCCTAAACCTAACCGTAACCCTAAACCTTAACCTAACTCTAACCTTAACCTAACCCTAACCCAAACAGAACCCTAACCTTAACCCTAACACTGACCGTAACCCTAACCCTAACACTAACCCAAACCCTTACCCAAACCCTAACCGTAACCCTAACCTTAACCCGAACCCTAACCCTAAACCTAAGCCTAACCCTAACGTAACTCTAAACCTAAATCTAACACTAACCCTAACCGTAACCCTAACCCTAAACCGAACGGTAACCCTAACTCTAACCCTAACTCTAACCCTAACCCTAACCCTAACCCTAACCTCACCCTAACCATAACCCTAACCCTAACAGTAACACTAACCCTAACACTAACCCTAACCCTGAACATAACCCAACCCTAACCCTAACCCTAACCCTAAACCTAACCCTAAACCTATCCCTATCCCTAACCCTAACAGAACCCTAAACCTAAACCTAAACCTAACCTTAACCTTAACAATAAACCTAACCCTAACCGTAAACCTAACGCTAAACTTAACCCTAACCCTAACCCTAACCCTCACCCTAAAAGAACCCTAAACCTAACCCTAAACTAAACCATAACCCTACCCCTACCCCTACGCCTACACCTAAGCCTAACCCTAAACGTAACCCTAACCCTAAACCGAACGGTAACCCTAACTCTAAACCTAACCCAAACCCTAACCCTAACATAACCCTAACCCTAACCCTAAGCCTAACCCTAACCTGAAGGCTGAACCTCAGCCTAACCCCAATCCTAACCCCAATCCTAACGCTAATCCAAACACTAACCGGAATCCTAACCCTAACCCTAACCCTCACCCTAACAGAAACCTAAACCTAACCCTAAACCAAACCTTAATCCTCAACCTAACCTTAACCCTAACCATAACGCTAACCCTAATCGTCTCCCTAACCCTAACCGTAACAATAACCCTAAACCTAAACCTAACCCTAACCCTAACCCTAATTCTAACCTAACCCTAACCCTAAACCTAACCCTAACCCTAACCCTAACCCTCACTCCAAACCTAGTCATAACCCTAACCCCAACCCTAACCCGAATCCTAACCCTAATCCTAACCCTACCACTAAACCTAACACTAACTGTAAATATAACCAAAACCTAATCCTAAACCTAAACCTAACCCTACCCCTAACCCTAACCCTAACCCTAACCCTAACCCTAACCCTAACCCTAACCCTAACCCTAAACCAAACCCTAGCCATAATTCTAACCCTATTCGTAACCCTAACCCTAACCGTAACCCTAACCCTAACCCTATCCCTAACCCTAACCACAACCCTAACGCATAACCTAAACCTAACACTAACAGAACCGTAACCCTAAACATAACCTTAACCTTAACCCTAACCCTAACCCTAACCATAACTCTAACTCTAATCGTAACCCTAACCATAACCGTAACCCTAACCCTAACCCTATCTCTAACCCTAACCCTAAACCTAACCGTAACCCTAACCCTAAACCTAACCCAAACCCTAACCCTACCGTGAAGGCTAAATTTAAGCCTAACCCTAACCCTAACCATAATCCTAACGCTAATCCTAACCCTAACCGTAACCCTAACCCTAACCTAACCGTAAACCAAAACCTAAGCATAACGCTAATGCTAACCCTAACCCTAACCCTGACCCTATTCCAAACAGTAAACCTAACCCTAAACCTAACCCAAACCCTAAACCTAACAATAACCCTAACTCTAACCCTAAAAGAACCATAAACCTAACCGTAAACCTAACCCTGACCCTAACGCAAACCCTAACAGAAACCTAACCCTGCACATAACCCTAACCCTAACCCTAACCCTAAACCTAACACTAAATATAACTGTAAACGTAACCCTAACCGTAACCCTAACCCTAACCCTAACCATAACCCTACCCCTATCCCTAACCCTAATCCTAACCCTAAACCTAACCTTCACCATAACCCTAACCCTAACCCTAACCCTAATAGAACTCTAACCCTAACGGTAACCCTAAAATAACCCTAACCTAACCCTAATCCTAACCCTAACCCTAACCCTAAACCTACACTAACCCTAACCCTAAACATAACATAACCCTAACCCTAAACGTCAGCCTAACCCTAAACCTAACACTAACCCTAAACATGAACATAACCCAACCCTAACCCTAACACTGACCCTATCACTATCTCAAACCCTAACAGAACCCTAACCCTAAACCTAACCGTAAACCTAACCCTAACCCTAACAATAACCCTAACCCTGACCTAACCCTCACCCTAACAGAACCCTAAACCTAATCCTAAACAAAACCGTAACCCTAACCCTAACTCTAACCTAACCCTAACCCTAACCCTATACCTAAACCTAACCCCAATCCTAAACCTAAACCTAACCCTAAACCTAACCTTAACCATAACACTAAACCTAACCCTAACCGTAAACCTAACCCTAAACCAAACCCTAACCCTAACCTAACACTCACCCTAAAAGAACCTTAAACCTAACCCTAAACCAAACCGTAACCCTAGCCTTAACCGTAACCCTAACCCTAACCGTAACCCTAACCCTAACCCTAACCCTAACCCTAACCTTAACCCGAACCCTAAACGTAACCCTAACTCTAACCCTAACCCTAATAGAACCCTAACCCTAAACCTAACCCTAACCTAACACTAACCCTAAACTTAACCGTAACCCTAACCCTTAACCTAACTCTAACCTTAACCTAACCCTAACCCAAACAGAACCCTAACCTTAACCCTAACACTGACCATAACCCTAACCCTAACACTAACCCAAACCCTTACCCAAACCCTAACCGTAACCCTAACCTTAACCCGAACCCTAACCCTAAACCTAAGCCTAACCCTAACGTAACTCTAAACCTAAATCTAACACTAACCCTAACCGTAACCCTAACCCTAAACCGAACGGTAACCCTAACTCTAAACCTAACCCAAACCCTAACCCTAACATAACCCTAACCCTAACCCTAAGCCTAACCCTAACCTGAAGGTTGAACCTCAGCCTAACCCCAATCCTAACCCTAATCCTAACGCTAATCCAAACACTAACCGGAATCCTAACCCTAACCCTAACCCTAACCCTAACCTAACCCTCACCCTAACAGAAACCTAAACCTAACCCTAAACCAAACCTTAATCCTCAACCTAACCTTAACCCTAAACATAACGCTAACCCTAATCGTCTCCCTAACCCTAACCGTAACAATAACCCTAAACCTAAACCTAACCCTAACCCTAACCCTAACCCTAATTCTAACCTAACCCTAACCCTAACCCTCACTCCAAACCTAGTCATAACCCTAACCCCAACCCTAACCCTAACCCTAACCCTAACCCTAACCGTAACCCTAACCCTAACCCTAAACCTAACCCTAACCCTAACCGTAACCCTGAACATAACCCAAGCCTAAGCAAAACACTAAGCCTAAAGCTAACCCTAACCTAACCCTAATCCTAACTCTAACCCAAAACCCAACCCTAACCCTAACCCTAACAGAACCCTAACCCTAAACCTAACCCTTACCCTAACCCTAACACTAAACCTAACCCTTACGCTAACCCTAAACCTAAACCTAACCCTAACCCTAACCCTAACACTAACCCTAACCCTAAACCTACCCAAAACCTAATCCAAACCCTAACCCTAACCCTTACCCTAACAAAAACCTAAAACTAAACCTAACTTAAACCTTAACCCTAACCCTAACCCTAACCTTAAACCTAACTCAAAACCTACCCTAACCATAATCCTTACCCTAAACATAACGTTAACCCTAACAGAAACATAACCCTAACCCTAACCATAACCTAAACGGAACCCTAACCTTAACCCTAACCCTTACCCTAACACTAACCCTAACCCTACACCTAAAGCTAACCCTAACTGTCCTGGTTTCAGTTAGCACAGAATTAATTTTCTTCCTAGTAGCTGGTGGAATGCTGTGTTTTGGCTTAGAATGAGAAGAGTGCTGATAACACCCCGATGCTTTAATTGTTGCAGAGCAGTGCTTATACTAAGCCAAGGACATCTCAGCCTTTGCTCTGTCCTGCCAACGGGCAGGCTGGAGGGTGCAGTAAGAGCTGGGAGGGGACAGACCCAGGACAGGTGACCCAAACTAGCCAAAGGGGTATTCCATACCATCTGACGTCATGCTAAACAATATATAGGGGTGGCTAGCCGGGGGGAGGGGGCCAGACTGCTCGGGGTTAGGCTGGGCATCGGTCAGCGGGTGGTGAGCAATTGCATTGTGCATCACTTGTTTGTACATACTATTATTACTTTCGTATTATCCCCATTGTATCATCATTATTATTATTGTTATTATTATTTTTGTTATTTTTTTTTTTCCTGTCTTATTAAACTGTCTTTATCTCAACTCACGGGCTTCACTTTCCATTTCTCTCCCCCGTCCCAGAGAGGGAGGGGGGAGGGTGAGCGAACGGCTGCGTGGTGTTTAGCTGCCGGTCGAGTTAAACCACGGCAGTCTTTTTGGCGCCCAACGTGGGGCCCGAAAGGTTGAGATAACGGCAGATCTGATCAGAGTGTGTTAAACTAAAATTGGTGTAAGGATTAGACCTGCTTAATAGTCACTTGTCATGATGCTGATTGCTTTAATCACAACTCTGCTGCGCCTGTTTTCCAAATTGAGTATTATAGTACATTATTTTCCGTATTTGCTCTCTGTAGTGTTGTTTCTCCTCTCCGGGCCCTGGTTTCAGACCATTATGGTACTAAGTGTTATAGCAATGGCTTATGAGACGATAAGATATCTGGTCATGACTCTAACTTGGTATTTATACTCAGTAACATCGTGGACTCTGTACTTTGGAAACAGCATCTTGGGAACTATTAGCAATTATACCTATTGTTTTTCTCCATTAGAGAGTCAATCTGTGGAGGGGAAAGGGGAGGATATTTTTCCTTACTTGCTTACTCTCCCTTTCTCCTTCACCACCCCTGTATCCTCCTGGGTCACTCTGCCTTCCTCCTTCACCACCCTCTTATCCCCTGAGCTTGTTACAATAGCTCTCCAAGATATTGAATATTTCTGGAATACTCAGAATACCATAGTCTTGTTGTTCTGCCTCATGAATGCACTTCAGATTCTGCTTAAAGTTAAACAACTACTTATGAAGCTCATCCGGAGATCTGCCCGGAGGCAGTATAGTTGTGGGTGGCAGGGAGTATGGGTGGATATGGGCAGGCATCTAGAGCAGTTGGCACCCCCAGTGTGTTGGAAATTCACCCCTGAACAATGGCAAAATCCTCAAAAACTGGCAGAATGCTTGAAAAAAAGGTGTAATGATTCTGGCAGTTCCAAAGTAACACAAATCATTGTAACGTGCTGGGGCCTGGCTCATGCCTATCGAGCTGCCATTGATACTGCTGTCAACTTAGTGACAGACCCTGCGGCCACTCCAAACCCTGTGACAGATCCAACGGCCACTGTGACCCCTACGGTGGATTCTGCAGCCGCTCCAGTCCCAGCTCCTGCAGCCGCTCCAGTCCCAGCTCCTGCAGCCGCTCCAGTCCCAGCTCCTGCAGCCGCTCCAGTCCCAGCTCCTGCAGCCGCTCCAGTCCCAGCTCCTGCAGCCGCTCCAGCTCCAGCTCCTGCAGCCGCTCCAGTCCCAGCTCCTGCAGCCGCTCCAGTCCCAGCTCCTGCAGCTGCTCCAGTCCCAGTTCCTGCAACTGCTCCAGCTCCAGCTCCTGAAGCCGCTCCAGCTCCAGCTCCTGCAGCTGCTCCAGTCCCAGTTCCTGCAGTCGCTCCAGTTCCAGCTCCGGCCGCTACTCCAGTCCCAGTTCCTGCAACTGCTCCAGTCCCAGCTTCTGAAGCCGCTCCAGCTCCAGCTCCTGAAGCCGCTCCAGCTCCAGCTCCTACTGCTGCTCCAGTCCCAGCTCCTGCAACTGCTCCAGCTCCAGCTCCAGCTCCTGTAGCCGCTACAGCTCCGGTTCCTGCAACTGCTCCAGCTCCTGTAGCCGCTCCAGCTCCTGTGGCCGTGTCAGAGAAACGAGCTGTAGCAGTGCAAGTTGACCCTGCAGAGGGCATTCCAACCCCTGTGGCAGACCCTGTAACAAAGTCAGAGAAACGAGCAGTAGCAGTGCAAGCTGCCCCTGTAGAGAAGGTGAAAATATGGTACAGAAATTCAAGTCGTTTAGAACGCAGAGAGTCTTCTGCCAATCCAGGTAAGGCTTCTGCCAAAACTAAGTATAGAGATGACGAAGATGATGACGACGCTGGGCCGTCAAGGATTCAGGAGGAGGAAGATGAGGATGCCGAAAGAGCAACAGTAACTACCCGAAGCCTAAACGAGCGCGAGCTACGAGATGTGCGAAAAGATTTTGGTCGCTGTATAGGTGAGCAGCTTGTCACCTGGCTGCTCCGGTGCTGGGACTCTGGAGCCAATTGTGTGGAATTAGACGGCAGGGAAGCCAAGCGGCTGGGATCCCTTGCTCGAGACGCCGGCATTGACAAAGCAATTGCAGATGGAGCACGACCCACCAGCCTCTGGAGGCGTCTCCTCTCAGCTGTGAGGGAAAGGTATCCCTTCAAGGAAGATATTTTATGTCTACCAGGCAAGTGGACCACTATGGAGAAGGGAATCCAGTACCTGAGGGAATTAGCCGTACGGGAAGTGATTTATGAGGATCCAGACCTCAATCAAACATCCACAGATCCAGATGAAGTCAAGTGTACACGACCCATGTGGCGGAAGTTTGTACGGAGTGCACCATCATCATATGCCAGCTCATTGGCAATAATGGCCTGGAAAGAGGATGAGGAACCCACAGTGGGTGAAGCGGCTAAACAACTCCGGCAGTACGAAGAAAGTCTCTCCTCTTCCTTACAGGCCTGCGTCTCAGCTGTGGAGAAACTTTCTGAAAAGGTTCACCAACTTGAAGAGAATCTATTGTCCTCCCCACCTGAACCAACCAGTGCCCATCGACCAAAGGAGAACACTTGGGAGAAACTTTCTGAAAAGGTTCACCAACTTGAAGAGAGATTATTCTCCTTCGCACCTGTACAAAGCAGTGTCTCAGCTGTCAGGGGTAGGCGTTCACCCACACAAGGAAGACGATATGGTGGGTACTCACCCCGTGCCACCCTGTGGTTTTACTTACGAGACCATGGAGAGGACATGAGAAAGTGGGATGGAAAATCTACCGCGACCCTAGAGGCACGGGTACGTGAGTTGCAAAAGAAAACAATCAGGAAAAAGGGATTCTCCGAAAAGTTTGCTGCTCCAACTTCCAGCAGACAGTCCTTCAAACACAGAAACGAGGAAGATTCTGACCAGGATTAGGGGGGCCCTGCCTCCAGCCAGGGGGAGGAAAGGGACAATCGAGTTTATTGGACTGTGTGGATTCGATGGCCTGGCACATCACGCGCACAGAAGTATAAGGCTTTAGTAGACACCGGTGCACAATGTACTATAATGCCATCGAGCTATAAAGGACCAGAGCCCATCTATATTTGTGGAGTGACAGGGGGATCTCAGCAGTTGACTGTATTGGAGGCTGAAGTGAGTCTGACTGGGAATGAGTGGGAAAAGCACCGCATTGTGACTGGTCCGGATGCTCCATGTATCCTTGGCATAGACTATCTTAGAAGAGGATACTGCAAGGACCCAAAAGGGTTCCGGTGGGCTTTTGGTATTGCTGCCTTAGAGACAGAGGGCATTAAACAATTATCTACCTTGCCTGGTCTCTCAGAGGACCCCTCTGTTGTGGGGTTGCTGAGGGTCGAAGAACAGCAAGTGCCAATTGCTACCACAACTGTGCACCGGCGGCAATATCGCACCAACCGAGACTCCCTGATTCCCATCCATAAGCTAATTCGTCAATTGGAGAGCCAAGGAGTGATCAGCAAGACTCATTCACCTTTCAATAGTCCCATATGGCCAGTGCGAAAGTCTAATGGCGAGTGGAGACTAACAGTGGACTATCGCGGCTTGAATGAAGTCACGCCACCACTGAGTGCTGCAGTGCCGGACATGCTGGAACTTCAGTATGAACTTGAATCGAAGGCAGCCAAGTGGTACGCCACAATTGATATCGCTAATGCATTTTTCTCCATCCCTCTAGCAGCAGAGTGCAGGCCACAATTTGCCTTCACTTGGAGGGGAGTCCAATATACTTGGAATAGGCTGCCCCAGGGGTGGAAACACAGCCCTACCATTTGCCATGGGCTGATCCAGTCTGCACTAGAGCAGGGGGAAGCTCCTGAACACCTGCAGTACATCGATGACATTATTGTGTGGGGTGACACAGCAGAGGAAGTTTTCGAGAAAGGGAAGAAAATAGTCCAAATCCTTCTGAAAGCCGGTTTTGCCATAAAACAAAATAAAGTCAAAGGACCTGCATGAGAGATCCAGTTTTTAGGAATAAAATGGCAAGATGGACGTCGTCAAATCCCAATGGATGTGATCAACAAAATAACAGCTATGTCTCCACCAACTAACAAAAAAGAAACACAGACTTTCCTAGGTGTTGTGGGGTTTTGGAGAATGCACATCCCAAATTACAGTCTGATTGTAAACCCACTCTACCAAGTAGCTCGCATGAAGAATGAGTTTGAATGGGGCCCTGAACAACGACAAGCCTTTGAACAAATCAAGCAGGAAATAGTCCATGCAGTAGCCCTTGGGCCAGTTCGAACAGGACCAGATGTAAAGAATGTGCTCTACACTGCAGCCGGGGAGAACGGCCCCACCTGGAGCCTCTGGCAGAAAGAACCTGGGGAAACTCGAGGTCGGCCTCTGGGGTTTTGGAGTCGGGGATACAGAGGATCTGAGGCCCGCTATACTCCAACTGAAAAGGAGATATTGGCAGCATATGAAGGAGTTCGATCTGCTTCGGAGGTGGTCGGTACTGAAGCGCAGCTCCTCCTAGCACCCCGATTACCGGTACTAGGCTGGATGTTCAAGGGAAGGGTCCCCTCTACGCATCATGCAACTGATGCTACATGGAGCAAGTGGGTTGCACTGATTACTCAGCGGGCTCGAATAGGAAACCCCAGTCGCCCAGGAATATTGGAAGTGATCATGGACTGGCCAGAAGGCAAATACTTTGGGATATCATCAGAGGAGGAGGTGGGTCGTGCTGAAGAAGCCCCACTGTACAACCAGTTGCCAGAGAATGAAAAGAAATATGCCCTGTTCACTGATGGGTCCTGTCGTATTGTGGGGAAGCATCGGAGATGGAAGGCTGCTGTATGGAGTCCTACGCGACGAGTTGCAGAAGCTGCTGAGGGAGAAGGTGAATCGAGTCAGTTTGCAGAAGTGAAAGCCATTCAGCTGGCTTTAGACATTGCTGAACGAGAAAAATGGCCAGTTCTCTATCTCTACACCGATTCATGGATGGTAGCAAATGCCCTGTGGGGATGGTTACAGCAATGGAAGCAAAACAACTGGCAGCGTAGGGGCAAACCTATCTGGGCTGCTGCATTGTGGCAAGATATTGCTGCTCGGGTAGAGAACCTGGCTGTGAAAGTACGCCACGTAGATGCTCATGTGCCCAAGAATCGGGCTACTGAAGAACATCAAAACAACCAGCAGGTGGATCAGGCTGCTAAGATTGAAGTAGCTCAGGTGGACCTGGATTGGCAGCATAAAGGTGAATTATTTATAGCCCGATGGGCCCATGACACCTCAGGCCATCAAGGTAGAGATGCAACATACAGATGGGCTCGTGATCGAGGGGTGGACTTGACCATGGACGCTATAGCACAGGTTATTCATGACTGTGAAACATGTGCTGCAATCAAGCAAGCCAAACGGTCAAAGCCTCTTTGGTATGGAGGACGATGGCTGAAATATAAATATGGAGAGGCCTGGCAGATTGATTACATCACACTCCCTCAAACTCGCAATGGCAAGCGCCACGTACTTACAATGGTGGAAGCAACCACCGGATGGCTGGAAACATATCCTGTGCCTCATGCTACCGCCCGGAACACCATCCTGGGCCTTGAAAAGCAAGTCCTATGGCGACATGGCACCCCAGAAAGAATAGAATCAGATAATGGGACTCACTTCCGAAACAACCTTATAGACACTTGGGCCAAAGAACATGGTATTGAATGGGTGTATCACATCCCCTATCATGCACCAGCCTCCGGGAAAGTTGAACGATACAATGGCCTGTTAAAGACTACCTTGAAAGCAATGGGCGCTGGGACGTTCAAAAACTGGGATATGCATTTGGCAAAGGCCACCTGGTTAGTCAATACCAGGGGATCTACCAACCGAGCTGGACCTGCCCAATCAAACCTGTTACGTACTGTAGATGGGGATAAAGTTCCTGTAGTGCATGTAAAAAATATGCTGGGTAAAACAGTCTGGGCTACTCCTGCCTCAGGAAAAGGCAAACCTATTCGTGGAATTGTTTTCGCTCAGGGACCTGGATATACTTGGTGGGTGATGCAAAAGAACGGAGAGGTCCGGTGTGTACCTCAAGGAGATTTAATACTGGGTGAGAATAGCCCATGAACTGAATTGCACCATGTTAAATAGTATATTATACTGTATGTTATCACTACCATGATTACTATAGGTGACTAATTAGAATGTATGGAAAAGAGTGTAACCTGAGCATGACATAAATGGTATGGAATAAGGGGTGGATAGATGTCCTGGTTTCAGTTAGCACAGAATTAATTTTCTTCCTAGTAGCTGGTGGAATGCTGTGTTTTGGCTTAGAATGAGAAGAGTGCTGATAACACCCCGATGCTTTAATTGTTGCAGAGCAGTGCTTATACTAAGCCAAGGACATCTCAGCCTTTGCTCTGTCCTGCCAACGGGCAGGCTGGAGGGTGCAGTAAGAGCTGGGAGGGGACAGACCCAGGACAGGTGACCCAAACTAGCCAAAGGGGTATTCCATACCATCTGACGTCATGCTAAACAATATATAGGGGTGGCTAGCCGGGGGGAGGGGGCCGGACTGCTCGGGGTTAGGCTGGGCATCGGTCAGCGGGTGGTGAGCAATTGCATTGTGCATCACTTGTTTGTACATACTATTATTACTTTCGTATTATCCCCATTGTATCATCATTATTATTATTGTTATTATTATTTTTGTTATTTTTTTTTTTCCTGTCTTATTAAACTGTCTTTATCTCAACTCACGGGCTTCACTTTCCATTTCTCTCCCCCGTCCCAGAGAGGGAGGGGGGAGGGTGAGCGAACGGCTGCGTGGTGTTTAGCTGCCGGTCGGGTTAAACCACGACACTAACCTAATCATAACCCTAACTGTAACCCTAACAGAAACCTAACCCTAACCCTAACCTTAACCGTAACCCTAATCCTAACCCTAACACTAACAATAACCCAAACAATAACCCTAACCCTAACCGTAACCCTAACCCTAACAAAACCCTAAACCTAACCATATCCCTACACCTAACCATAACCCTAACCCAAACCCTAACCTTAACCTAACCCTGACCTAACCCTAACCCTAACCCTAACCCTAAACCTAACCCTAACCATAAACCTAAACCTAACCCTAACCCTAACCCTAACCCTAACCCTAACGGAACACTAACCCTAAGCCTAATCCTAAACCCAACAAAACCCGAAACCTAACCGTAAACCTAACCCTAATTCTAACCATAACCCTAACCCTAACAGATCCCTGACCCTAACCGTAACCCTATACGTATCACTAACTCTAAACCTAACCGTAACCCTAACCGTAACCTTAACCCTAACCCTAACCCTAAACCTAACCCTGACCCTAACCCTAACCGTAACCCCAAACCTAACCCTAACCCTAACCATAACCCTAACCCTAACCCTAACCCTAACCTTAAACCTAACCCTACCAGAACACTAATCCTAACCCTAACCCTAAACATCAAACTAAACGTAAACCTAACCCTAACTGTAACCCTAACCCTAACCCTAACCCTAACCGTAACCCTAACCCTAACCCTAAACCTAACCCGAACCCTAACAATATCCCTAGCCCTAACCCTAACTCTAACCCTAACCATTACCTAACCGTAACCCTAACCCTAAACCTAACCCTGAACATAAATCAACCCTAAGCATAACACTAAGCCTAAAGCTAACCCTACCCTAACCCTAATTCTAACTCTAACCCTAAACCCAACCCTAAACTTTAACCCTAACCCTAAGAGAACCCTAAACCTAAACCAAACCCTGACCCTAACCCTAACCCTAAACCTAACCCTTACCCTAGCCCTAACCCAAAACCTAACCCTAACCCTAACCCTAACCCTAAACCTCACCCTAACCATAACCCTAACCCTAAACCTAATCCTAATCCTAACCCTAACCCTAAACCTAAAAGACACCTAATCCTAACCCTAACCGTAACCATAACCCTAACCCTAACACTAACCCTAAACGTAACCCTAACCCTAAACCTAACCCTAACCCTAACCCTAACCCTAACCCTAACCCTAACACCAACCTTAACCCTAACACTAAACCTAATCCTAATCCTAACATAACCCTAACCCTAAACCTAAGCCTAACCGTAACGCTAACCGTATCCCTGACCCTAACCCTAACCCTAACCCTAAACATCAACCTAAACGTAAACCTAACCCTAACCATAACCCTAAACCTAGCCCTAACGCTAACCCTAACCCTGAACCTAACCCTAACCCTAACCCTAACACTAACCCTAAACATCAACGTAAACATAAACCTAACACGAACTGTAACCCTAACCCTAACCCTAACCATAAACCTAATCCTAACACTAACCCTAACCCACACCCTAACCATCAACCTAACCGTTAACCTACCCCTAACCCTAACCGTAAAACTAAACCTAACCAAAACCCTAAACCTAACCCTAACCCTAACCCTAACCATAACCCTAACCCTAAACCTAACCATCAACCTAACCTTAAACCTAAACCTAACCCTAACCGTAACCCTAACCCTAAACCAAACCCTTACCAAACCCTAACCGTAACCCTAAACCTAACCCTAACCCTAACCGTAACCCTAACCCTAACCCTAACCATAAATGAAACCCTAACCCTAACCCTAACCATATTCATAACCCTAACCCTAATGCTAACATAACCCTAACCCTAAACCTAAGCCTAAACCTAATCCTAACGCTAAACTTAACGCTAACCCTAACCCTAACCATAACCCTAAGAGTAACCCTAACCCTAACCCTAACCCTAACCCAAACCGTAACCCTAAACCTATCCTAAACCTAAACCTACTCCTAACCATAACCCTAACCCTAACAGAAACCTAACGCTAACCCTAACCTAAACCAAAACCTAAACCTAACCCTAGCCCGAACCCTAACCCTTACACTAACCCTAACCCTAACAATAACCCTACCCTTAATCATAACCCTAACATAACCCTAACCCTAACCCTAAACCTAACCTAACCCTAACCCTAAGCCTTACTTAAACCCTAACAATAACCCTAACCTACCCCTAATCCTAACCGTAACATAACCCTAACCCTAAACCTAAACCTAACCTAACCCTAAACCTAACCCTAACCCTTACCCTAACCCTGACACTCACCCTAAACCTAACCATAATTCTAAGCCTAACCCTAATCCTAACCCTAACCCTAACGCTAACCCTAAGCCTAACACTAACCCTAACCCTAACCCTAACCCTAACACTAACCCTAACCCTAACCCAAATCCTAACCCTAACCAGAACCCTAACCCTAACACTAACCCTAACCCTAATCCTAAACGTAACCATAACCCAAACCATAACACTAACCCTAACCCTAACCCTAAACCTAATGCTAACACAAACCCTAACGCTAAACCTAACCCTAACCCTAACCCTACCCCTAACCCTAATCCTATCCCTCACCCTAACAGAACACTAACTCTAACCCTAACCCTAACCATCAACCTAACCGTAAACCTAACACTAACACTAACCGTAACCCTAACCCTATCCCTAACCCTAACCCTAACCCTAACAGTAACCCTAAACCTAACCCTAACCCTAACCCTGAACATAACCCTAACCGTGAACATAACCCAACACTAAACCTAGCCCTAACCCTAACCCTAACCCTAACCCTAACCTAACTGTAACCCTAACCCTAACCGTGAACATAACCCTAACCCTAACCCTAACCCTGATAGAACCCTAACCCTAAACCTAACCCTAACCGTAACCCTAACCCTAACGCTAACCCTAACCCTAACCCTAACCCTAACCCTAACCCTAACCCGAAACCTACCCTAACCCTAATCCTAACTCTAACCCTAACCCTGACCCGAACATTAACCCTAACGCTAAACCTAACCATAACATAAACCTAACCTTAACCCTAAACCTAACCCTAAACCTAACCCTAACCGTAACCATAACCCTGACCTTAACCCTTACCTAACCCTAAACCTAACCCTAACCCTTATCCTAACCCTAACCCTTATCCTAACCCTAACCCTA
This sequence comes from Netta rufina, assembly GCF_964035555.1. Classification (NCBI taxonomy): domain Eukaryota; kingdom Metazoa; phylum Chordata; class Aves; order Anseriformes; family Anatidae; genus Netta; species Netta rufina. The sequence continues at coordinate 6,694,045 of NC_140150.1, read as the reverse complement.
ACGCTAACAAAACCCTAACCCAAACCCTAAACCTAAACCTAACCGTAATCCTAACCCTAACCCTAATCCTAACGCTAACCCTAACCCTAACCCTAACCCTACCCCTAACCCTAACCGTAAACCTAACCCTAACCCTAACCCTAATGCTAACCCTAACTTTAAAAATAATCCTAATCTATACCCTAACCCTAAGCAACCGTACCCCAACTCTAACATTAACCCTAAAGCTAACCCTAAACCTAACCCTAATGCTAACACAAACCCTAAACCTAAGGCTAACCCTAATCCTAACCCTATTCCTAACCCAAACCCTAACCCTAACGCTAATCCTAACCCTAACCCTAACCGTAAACCTAACCCTAACCATAACCGTAACCCTAATGCTAACCCTAACCATAACACCAACCAAACCCTAACCCTAACCCTAATCGTAACCCTAATGCTAACCCTAACCATAACACCAAGAAAACCCTAACCCTAACCCTAACCCTAACCCGAACCATAACTTTAAACCTAACCCTAACACTAACCCTAACCCTAATCAAACCCTAACCCTAACGCTATCCCTAACCCTAACCCTAAGACTAACACTAATCCTAACCCTAACCTAAGCCTAACCCGAACCCTAACCCTAACCCTAACAGAACCTTAACCCAAACCCTAACTTAAACCCAAACCCTAACCCTAACCTTAACCCTAACCGTAACCCTAACCCTAACCTAAACCTAACCCTAACCCTAACCCAAAACCTAACCCTAACCCTAGCGGTTGCCCGCGGATCTAACCCTAAACCTCTAATCCTAAAACTAACCCTAACCCTAAGCTAAACCAAACCCTAACCCTGAACGTAACCCTAACCCTAACCCCTAATCATAACCCTAACCCTAAACCTAACCCTAACTGTAACTCTAACCCTAATCCTAATCCTAACCTAACCCTAACCCTAACACTAACCCTAACGCTAAGCATAATCCTAACCCTGATCCTAACTCTAACCCTAAACCTAATCCTAACCTATACCCTACCTCTAAAAATATCCCTATCCCTATCCCTATCCCTAACCCTAACATAACGCTAACGCTAACCCTAAGATAACGCTAAACCTAACCCTAAACCTAACCCTAACCCTAACACTAACCCTAACCCTAACCCTTACCCTAACCCTAATTAAAACCCTAACCCTTACCCTAAACAGTAACCTTAACGCTAACATAACCCTAACTCTAACGCTAACCCTAACCCTAACAGTACCCTAACCATAACCCTAACCCTAATCCTAACCCTAACCCAACATAACGCTAACGCTAACCCTAAACCTAACCCTAACTCTAAACCACACCTTAACCCTAACCTAACCCTAACCCTAACCCTAACCCTAACACTAACTCTAACCCTAACCCTAACCCTAAGGCTAACACTAATCCTAACCCTAACCCTAACACTAACCCTAACCCTTACCCTAAACCTAACCCTAACCCTAATCCTAACCCTTACCCTAAACAGTAACCTTAACGCTAACATAACCCTAACTCTAACGCTAACCCTAACCCTAACAGTACCCTAACCCTAACCCTAATCCTAACCCTAACCCAACATAACGCTAACGCTAACCCTAAACCTAACCCTGACCCTAAACCCAACCTTAACCCTAACCTAACCCTAACCCTAACCCTAACACTAACCCTAACACTAACCCTAACCCAAATCCTAACGCTAACCCTAACCCTAACCGTAACCCTAACATAACGCTAACGTTAACCCTAAACCTAACCCTAACTCTAATCAAACCCTAACCCTAACGCTATCACTAACCCTAACCCTAACCCTAAGACTAACACTAACCCTAATCCTAACCTAACCCTAACCCTAACCCTAAATCTAACCCTAACCCTAACAGAACCTTAACCCAAACCCTAACTTAATCCCTAACCCTAACCCTATCCCTATCCCTAACCCTAACCCTAACCCTAACGGATGCCCGCGGATCTAACCCTAAACCTCTAATCCTAAAACTAATCCTAACCCTAAGCTAAACCAAACCAAAACCCTAAACCAAACCCTAACCCTAACCCCTAATCATAACCCTAACCCTAAACCTAACCCTAACCCTAACTCTAACCCTAATCCTATTCCTAACCTAACCCTAACCGTAACACTAACACTAACCCTAACGCTAACCCTAATCCTAACATAACCCTAACCCTAACCCTGACCCGAACCCTAACCCTAAACCTAACCATAACATAAACATAACCTTAACCCTAAACCTAACCCTAACCGTAACCATAACCCTGACCTTAACCCTTACCTAACCCTAAACCTAACCCTAACCCTTATCCTAACCCTAACCCTTATCCTAACCCTAACCCTAACGCTAACAAAACCCTAACCCAAACCCTAAACCTAAACCTAACCGTAATCCTAACCCTAACCCTAATCCTAACGCTAACCCTAACCCTAACCCTAGCCCTAACCCTAACCGTAAACCTAACACTAACCCTAACCCTAATGCTAGCCCTAACTTTAAAAATAATCCTTATCTATACCCTAACCCTAACCCTAAACCTAACTAACCGTACCGCAACCCTAACATTAACCCTAAAGCTAACCCTAAACCTAACCCTAACGCTAACACAAACCCTAAACCTAAGGCTAACCCTAATCCTAACCCAAACCCTAACCCTAACCCTAACCCTAATCCTAACCCTAACCCTAACCGTAAACCTAACCCTAACCATAACCGTAACCCTAATGCTAACCCAACCATAGCACCAACCAAACCCTAACCCTAACCCTAATCGTAACCCTAATGCTAACCCTAACCATAACACCAAGAAAACCCTAACCCTAACCCTAACCCTAACCCGAACCATAACTTTAAACCTAACCCTAACACTAACCCTAACCCTAATCAAACCCTAACCCTAACGCTATCCCTAACCCTAACCCTAAGACTAACACTAATCCTAACCCTAACCTAAGCCTAACCCGAACCCTAACCCTAACCCTAACAGAACCTTAACCCAAACCCTAACTTGACCCCAAACCCTAACCCTAACCTTAACCCTAACCGTAACCCTAACCCTAACCTAAACCTAACCCTAACCCTAGCGGTGTTGTCGACGGAAGGAAGACACAGACGCTCAATATGAGTGAACAATGAACTTCAACTTTAATGGATAGCTCAGTCGCCTTTTATCTAGTTCGAACATAATCAACTCATACATATTGCAAAAACTAAGCTCAGGATTGGCTAACATTTCCCGCTCTTTTCAGGTAGTTCCTCCTTCTTTTAGCCACCATCCCGCCTTAGGGACTGTCCCCATCGCTCAAGGGCATCGTGTCCTTGAGCCTGATTGGCTCTCAGCCAGCTGTGTACGTGCCAGACTCATGTGAGTTGAGTACGGTACTTTACTAGCCCATTGCCTCTTAACTGCCCAACATCCACGTGTCCTATTTCGCTTAACCATTCCTCCACAATTCTCCCGTTTTTATTTTGCGCTACAAATACCTTCTCTGTGAGTTGCTCTAGTTTCTTAGTTAGGCAGTTAAAGATTATACGTGCAGCAACTATAATCAATATAATTATAAGTAGAAAGCGAAGTCCCTCTTTAACTAACAAAACCCATCCACCCATGTTCCCAAAAACAGATTTAAGCCAACCTTCAAACCAACTATCTTGTACTACAATTTTTTGCATATGATCCCTTAACCATTTCAACTGGTCGTGAATTGACTAACCATGGTCGGAAAGATAAAAGCAACACATTCCTTCTACATCTTCACACCCATGTCCCTGAGCCAGCAGTAAGAAATCAATAGCGGCCCTATTTTGCAATACAGCATGTCTTAGACTCTCCATATATTGTGACATTTCAGAAAGAACTTGTGTTGTTACATTTGATTGTTTAACAGCCCAACAAGCAAGCTTATTAATGTTAGTCAAAGCGTGTGCAGTTCCCACACCAGGCACCAAAGAAGCAAAGAATCTTTCTGCTGGACCCCACAATTCTACATCATCATTACAGTCAGAACCCAAAGTTTTTAGTTCTCGTTTAATTCTTCTGCTCCTTGTCGAGTTCTGCCACGAGTGTAAATCTGGAGTGAAAAGTGTGAGTCGCCCTAGGTAACACGGTCCTCCAAAAGCATTGGCTGGTACTCCTTGCCATGCACGGTCTCCACAGATCAAAAACATGCCAGAGAGAAGCAGCACAGCCGCCGCTGCTTCCATGGTTACGTCAGACAGGCTGCAGGGTCCTGATGTCCGTCCCTCTGCTCTGTGCCGACTCGCCACACGGTGAACTCCAAGTGCAGCGCTGCTCGTGGCGGTGACTGAGGGGGGTGGGGAGGCTCCCATTGCCCCGTAGCCCCAAGGCAGCGTTATCATTCTCTCTGAAGGCGGCAGTGGGCAATGCCCAGCTCCAGCACTTCCCAGCAATCCCAGTCGCTCTGTAGCGGCAACAGCGACTCTCTGCTCAGCCTGATGTGTAGCTAAAGCGCTAGTGACTGTTCTCCAAGGCTTCAATAAATTTTTTAGCAGACTTAATATCATTAATAACATCACCAAACAATTTATCTCCAAATTTACGCCACTCTGTTTGTTCAAAAAACTGTATCAGGATTTGTAAAACAACCCTGCGCTACTGCATATGCTAATAACCCTGGCAAATCTTTTTCTACAATCTATATCTAAAATACTCCGCTTTTCTAAAAAGCATCTGAGCAAATTATACGCCGCTTGTTTTTCATACTTTATATATACAGTTACAGCCTTTCCAAAGACCTCGGCGGCGCTTTTCCGGCAGGACCCTTTATAGGCTCATCCCGAGTGTGGGGACTCCCTTCCACCTTCTGAGCTGCGGGTGTGGGGACTCCTGTCCCTTTCACCTTTCAGACCTTGGCGACGCGTGACCGTCGGGATCCTCTCCCGGGTGCGGGGACTCCACGTCCCTTTCACCTTCCCGACGCGGGTGCGGGGATTCTTGTCCCTTCCACCTCCTGGGCTGCGTTGCAGGACCAGTTCCTCCCTTATTCCGTCGAACACGTGGCCCAGGATCACTGCCAGCAGTGTCCAAATCCCGTTCAGACTGGTCCCTGTTCGGACGCCAATTTGTTGTCGACGGAAGGAAGACACAGACGCTCAATATGAGTGAACAATGAACTTCAACTTTAATGGATAGCTCAGTCGCCTTTTATCTAGTTCGAACATAATCAACTCATACATATTGCAAAAACTAAGCTCAGGATTGGCTAACATTTCCCGCTCTTTTCAGGTAGTTCCTCCTTCTTTTAGCCACCATCCCGCCTTAGGGACTGTCCCCATCGCTCAAGGGCATCGTGTCCTTGAGCCTGATTGGCTCTCAGCCAGCTGTGTACGTGCCAGACTCATGTGAGTTGAGTACGGTACTTTACTAGCCCATTGCCTCTTAACTGCCCAACATCCACGTGTCCTATTTCGCTTAACCATTCCTCCACATAGCGGTAGCCCGCGGATCTAACCCTAAACCTCTAACCCTGAACCTAACCCTAACCCTAACCCCTAATCATAACCCTAACCCTAAACCTAACCCTAACTGTAACTCTGACCCTAATCCTAATCCTAACCTAACCCTAACCCTAACACTAACCCTAACGCTAACCATAATCCTAACCCTGACCCTAACTCTAACCCTAAACCTAATCCTAACCTATACCCTACCTCTAAAAATATCCCTATCCCTATCCCTATCCCTATCCCTAACCCTAACATAACGCTAACGCTAACCCTAACCCTAACCCTAAGATAACGCTAAAGCTAACCCTAAACCTAACTCTAACCCTAACACTAACCCTAACCCTTACCCCAACCCTAATTCAAACCCTAACCCTAACCCTAACCCTAACCCTAACCCTAACCCTAAGGCTAACCCTAACCCTAACCCTAACACTAACTCTAACCCTAACCCTAACCCTAAGGCTAACACTAATCCTAACCCTAACCCTAACGCTAACCCTAACCCTTACCCTAAACCTAACCCTAACCCTAACCCTAACCCTTACCCTAAACAGTAACCTTAACGCTAACATAACCCTAACTCTAACGCTAACCCTAACCCTAACAGTACCCTAACCCTAACCCTAATCCTAACCCTAACCCAACATAACGCTATCGCTAACCCTAAACCTAACCCTAACCCTAAACCCAACCCTAATCCTAACCCTAACCCTAACCCTAACCTAAACCTAACGCTAACGCTAATCCTAATGCTAACCCTAACCCTAACCGTAACCCTAACGCTAACGTTAACCCTAAACCTAACCCTAACTCTAATCAAACCCTAACCCTAACGCTATCCCTAACCCTAACCCTAACACTAATCCTAATCCTAACCTAACCCTAACCCTAACCCTAAATCTAACCCTAACCCTAACAGAACCTTAACCCAAACCCTAACTTAATCCCTAACCCTAACCCTATCCCTATCCCTAACCCTAACCCTAACCCTAACCCTAACCCTAACGGATGCCCGCAGATCTAACCCTAAACCTCTAATCCTAAAACTAACCCTAACCCTAAGCTAAACCAAACCAAAACCCTAAACCAAACCCTAACCCTAAACCCTAATCATAACCCTAACCCTAAACCTAACCCTAACCCTAACTCTAACCCTAATCTTATTCCTAACCTAACCCTAACCGTAACCCTAACACTAACCCTAACGCTAACCCTAATCCTAACATAACCCTAACCCTAACCCTAACCTAACCCTAACCCTAAGCCTAACGCTAACCCTAAACCTAACCCTAACTGTATACCTAAGGCAACCTTAACCCTAACCCTAACCGTAACCCTAACGCTAAACCTAACCATAACGCTAACCCTAACCCTAACCTAACCCTTACCCTAACCCTAACGCTAACCCTAATCCTAACCCTAACCTAACCCTAAACCCTAACCCTAGCCCTAACGCTAACACTAACTCTAAACCTAATCCTAACCTATACCCTAACTCTAACCCTAACCTTAACCCTAACCCTAACCTAACCCTAACCCTAACCCTAACGCTAACGCTAACTCTAAACTAAATCCTAACCTATACCCTAACCTTAACCCTAACCATAAACCTAAGGCTAATACTAATCCTAACCCTAACCCGAACACTAACCCTAACCTTAACAGAATCCTAACCCTAACCCTAACCCTAACCTAACCCTAACCCTAACCCTAAGACCCTAACCCTTACCCTAACCCGAACCCTAACCCTAAACCTAACCCTAACCCTATCCCTAACCATAACCCTAACCCTAACCCTAACGGATCTAACCTAACCCTAACCCCCTAACCCTAACCCTAACCCCTAACCCTAACCCCTAACCCTAACCCTAAGACCCTAACCCTAACCCTAAGACCCCATCCCTAAGACCCTAACTCTAACCGTCTAACCCTGACCCTAACCCTAACCCTCTCACCCTTACCCTAACTCAACCCTAACCCCAACCCTCTATCCTCAACCCCAATCCTCTAACCCTAACCCTCTAACCCTAACCTTCTAACCCTCACCCAACCCCAAACCCTAACCCCTACCCCAAACTCTAACCCTAACCCTAGTTCCCGAGAACTACATTTTGCGGTACGCTCTGGGGACCCAACATGGCCTCCCAGAAGTCCAGAGTCCAAGAACTACATTTCCCGGTATGCTCTTGGTAACCAACATGGCCTCCCAGGTGTTCAGAGTCATAGAACTACACCTCCCTGCATGCTTTGGGCACTCAATATGGCCTCCCCGAAGTCCAGAGTCCGAGAACTACATCTCTCCGTATGCTCTGGGCAACAAACATGGCCTCCCGGAAGCTCAGTGCCGGAAAACTACGTATACCAGCATTCCCCAGGCAGCTGGCTTGACCAATCACATGCCGAGTGTTCGAGAAATACATTTACCAGCACTCACTGTAACCCAAGCACTTTACGCCCTTTCAAAAAAGTCTCAAGCCCTAACACTAAAAAACTTTGAAACCCCTGATATAGTATAAACTCACTTTAGGATAGAATAAAGCTTGTGGATTGATATTGTATAAACTTACTTTAGGATAGAATAGAACTTGTGATTAAAAGTTAGCAAGGACAAAGTAAACAACATCTTGTTATCCGTAGACCTTCTGTTACGTTTAAGCATTTTGTTATTTGAAAACACCCCATTATCCGTTAACACTCAGTCAGGCTGAGACTTGAGATAACTTGAGTCAACTGTCTGTTATGTCCTGTTAACTGAGACATCCTGTTATCCGCCGACCCCCAGTTAAACCGAAAGACAACTCAGCATTTTTACAGCCTGGAAAACAACTGATTAAGAAAGTGCATTACGAGGAAGACCTACGGTCTTCCTCTCAAAGACCACTGCCCACATCCTGGAGACCCTGGCCCACAATTCTTGGAAGGCTTTGCGCAAGCGCAAGGACTGATAAGCTAATTAGCATACGAAGCGAGGGTAGGCGGGGTTAGGTAATGAATATGTATAAGTGCTAATTGAATATTCATTGTTTCGCTGTATAAATACGAGATAGTTTGTCACTTCAAACATGCACGATAGGCGGAAGGATCCCCCGTGCATCCAGCGCTGCAATAAAGAATATACCACTTAAGGAAATTCGGCTTTGATCTTTAAATCACCCCTACAGGCCTAACCGAAACTATTTACCACACTAAACCCCTGAAGTCTTCTGCCTAAAAGCCCTAACCCAAACACTTAAGACACTCAAAACCCAAACCCAAAACATTAGGATTCTCAAAGCCCTAAACAAGAAAATTAGAACACTTGAAGCCTTAACCCCAAAATTGATTAAGGAGGTATTGGGGAGGCATTGGGGAGGCAAGGACAATCCCCAGACATGGACTGTATATCTCGAAACAAGACACTGAAACTCATGATAAGGAAGCGGCAGGCGGACAGAGAAACAAACGTAAGGACTATAAATCTCAAAACTGGACATTGGAATTCATTATAAAGATACAACAAACGGAAGAATTGGCAACAACCAGCTCTCGCAATTAAGAAACATGCCAATTCAGCAGATTCCTGACCAAAGGTGAAAAGTACACTGTGAGGAAGACTCGGGGTCTTCCTCCCAGAGACCCCTGCCCACGTCCCAAAGACCCCTGCCCACAATTCTTGGAAGGCTCTACGCAGGCGCAAGGTGCCAAAAGGCTAATTAGCATGAGAAGCGAGGGAAGGCGGGGATAGGTAATGCATATGTATAGGTGCTTGTAGAATATTGATAGATTGATTGTATAAATTCAAGACTGCTTTCCGCTTTAGGTATGCACGATAGGTGGAGAGATCCCCCGTGCATCCAGCGCTGCAATAAAGAATATACCACTTAAAGGAATTTCGGCTTCGATCTTTGAATCAATCTGGCACCCCAGATGGGACGACCTCTCCGCAGGACCCGCTGGGGACAGGACTCCCTAGGGTACCCCCGGGATTTCCCGGAGGGACTCCTCGACTCACCGGATCACTGCGGAGGCAGACAAGGACCCCATCATTGTAAGTGAGTATATTCTTTATTCTGGTTTGGTTTTCTGGTAGACCGGTCATCTGGGACTGTCCAGTAAGTCGGAAGGTGACTTCTGCAGGACAGTATTTGGTATATACTTTGTGGTTAGTACCACAAGTATATCTGGGGACCTTGGGGTCCATCTGTATCTGGAACTGTCTGTAAGTCAGAAGGTGATCTTCTGCGAGGCAGTGTTTGGTATATACTTTGTGGTTAGCACCATAAGTACGTGTTTGGGGACCTTAAGGAAGGAGCTCGCTTTAAGGTCCATCTGGAATTGTGTTGTCTATTTCGGTTTTCTGACTCATGGAGTATGGTATTTAACTCTGGTTATTGTTACTGCGATTTTGGCTATTTTCCTGGTGGTAATAGTAGGTTCGTGGCATTGTTATAAGAAAGATATCGTTACGGTGTTACACAGTTCGGTTTTCTGACTTATCGCCTGTGGAATTTGACTCTGACTATTGTTACTGTGATTTTGGCAATATTGCTGGTAATAGTAGTTTTGTGACATCGCTACGGAAAGATATTGCGTGCCCGTATTTTTGTGAGTGATACGTTTTGTGATACGCTTTTGTAAGTAACATGTGTATTCTGAAAGTGTAAACTGGAAACTGGGGGGGCAAACAAGCAGTGAAATTTTAAAGAAAAGTGTGTTAGGTTGTGTTTTAAGTCACTGGAAGGATATTGGAGGATCTGCCGGTGGAAGTGTGAACAGGAAAACATTGATAAAATATCGTAATCAGTGGTGGCCGCTTTATAAGCTGGAATGTGGAGAACAGTGGCCCCTAAATGGAACTTTAAACTATAATATTTTGCTACAGTTAATGTTGTTTTTTGAGAAGCAGAACAGGATGAAATGTTGTATACTGATGTTTCAGCATCTTGGTGGGAAAAGGTACGGAATTAAGTTGGCCCCTGACTGAGCCTTTGATGATGGCATTAGAGAAGTACAGGCTGGAGAAAGATAAAGGAAGTGTTAAAAGGGTTGTTGAAAGTGTTAAAGGTGTTTGAAGTTGAATGAGCAGGGAAAGAGGATGTAGGAATGTTAATAGTTCTGCCTCTGCCCGAGGCAGAGATCTTAAAATCACAGGTGTTAGCCCTTTAGGGCAAAGGGACCACGATGGGTCCCAGAGAGTTGTCACAGAAACAGAAAAGCAGTTAACTCTTAAAACAACCTGAGTTCATGTGCGAGCTCAGATTGCCGATGGGACCGCTCAGGGAACTGTGGACAATTGCATTCCCCTGACCGACCCCCACTAAGACCCAAATCATCCTGAAAATTATGAACGGTTAAATAAATACTAAAACCTGGATGAATTGGGAATTGAGAATATGCTTCCAACAAGGTCTAAAAGAAACCCCTATGGAATTTTTGGACCAACTCTGAAATGTAATGAAAATAAATAAATCAATCAATAAATAAAACAAAACGGTTTGGACCTGGCTTCGGAGGACAAATTGACTAGCCTTTTCCTAGGGTAATCGACCCCTGATTTCAACAGGAATAACGGGAACCTGGGGAATCTACCCTAGCGGATCCTCCACTGGTTATAATGAAGATAGGGGAGGAATGGAAGTGAAATTTCTTATTGATATGGGGCAACGTATTCAATTCTAAATCAAGCATTAATGCCTTCACAGAATTATTATGTTAGGGTAAAAGGTGTGTTGTGGTTTAACCCGGCCGGCAGCTAAACACCACGCAGCTGTTCGCTCCCCCTCCCTCTCTGGGACGGGGGAGAGAAATGGAAAGTGAAGCCCGTGAATTGAGATAAAGACAGTTTAATAAGACAAAATAATAATAATAATAATAATAATAATAATAATAATAATATGTACAAACAAGTGATGCACAATGCAATTGCTCACCACCCGCTGACCGATGCCCAGCCTAACCCCGAGCAGTCCGGCCCCCTCCCCCCGGCTAGCCACCCCTATATATTGTTTAGCATGATGTCAGATGGTATGGAATACCCCTTTGGCTAGTTTGGGTCACCTGTCCTGGGTCTGTCCCCTCCCAGCTCTTACTGCACCCCCAGCCTGCCTGTTGGCAGGACAGAGCAAGAAGCTGAGATGTCCTTGGCTTGGTATAAGCACTGCTCTGCAACAGTTAAAACATCAGGGTGTTATCAGCACTCTTCTCATCCTAAGCCAAAACATAGCATTCTACCAGCTACTAGGAAGAAAATTAACTCTGTTCTAACTGAAACCAGGACAAGGTGTAACCGAAAAGGCTTATTTTTGTGAACCTTTGAAGTACAAGTTACGGAAAAAATGGGGCATACACAGATTTTTATCTATGCCTAGCTCCTCATGGGCACTCTTAGGTAGAGATTTATTAGAGCAAGTAGGAGCAGAAATTGTTTTTGAAAAAGGGAAAATGGAATTAAGTATAGGAGAAGAACAACTAACAAATGTGTTAAGTTTGGCACTAATACAAACTGACCCTAAAAGTGAAATACCTTTAGAGATCATAGATCAAGTATGTCCAGGAGTTTGGGCTACTGAAACCCCTGAAAGAGCTAAAAATGTGACCTTAATAATTATTAAATTAAAGCCAGGAGAGAAACCCATTAAGGTTAAGTAATATCCTTTGAGGATAGAAGATAGGAAAGGAATTAAAGAGATAATTAATAAATTTTTACAGTATAGATTATTGATTGAATGCGAATCAGAATACAATGCACCCATATTGCCAATTAAAAAGGCAGATGGAAAAAGATATAGGCTAGTTCAGGATTTGAGGGCCATAAATAAAATCACTGAGGAAATACATCCAGTAGTGGCAAACCCTTATACTTTGCTGACTAAATTAAAGAATAGTCAAGTCTGGTTTACCGTACTGGATTTAAAAGATGCCTTCTTCTGCCTAGGCTTAGCCACAGAAAGCCAAAACCTATTCGCCTTTGAATGGGAAAATCCCGATTCAGGCAGAAAGACACAGCTTACGTGGACATTACTACCTCAAGGATTCAAGAATAGCCCCACTATTTTTGGAAACCAATTAGCAAGGGAACTCGAAACATGGATACCTCCGGACACTGAAGGTGCTTTGTTACAATATGTAGATGATCTCTTAATAGCTACCGAGACTAAAGGGAGTTGTATTCAATGGACTATAAGTCGTCTTAATTTTCTGGGTTTAAATGGATATCAAGTCTCTTGACAGAAAGTCCAGCTGGCTCAACAAAGTGTGACCTATCTGGGATTTGAAATTTCGGAAGGACAACGAGAACTAGGAACTGAACATAAGGAAGTCATTTGCCGGACTCCAGAACCTCAAATGGTAAAGGAGCTACAAACCTTTTTAGGAATGACAGGTTGGTGTCGCCTTTGGATTTATAATTATGGACTATTGGTAAAGCCTCTCTGTGAATTGATAAAGATTAACCAGTCAAAGTTAGTCTGGACTGGAGAAGCACAAAAAGTCTTTAAACAACTTAAACAAGAATTGATGATTTTGAAATATCAAGCAATATTGGTAGAACAGGACAACTTGGAAATTGTGATAACTAATATTGTGAATCTAGCCTCTTTTCTTAGTGATGCTCCGGCACAGCCTGTGATTCACGATTGTTTAGAAACTATAGAGACTGTGTATTCCAGCCGACCAGACCTTAAGGAGGAGCCCATGGAAGATGCGGAAGAAACTTGGTTCACAGATGGGAGCAGTTTTGTTATGCAAAGACAACGTAAAGCTGGATATGCTATAACAACTACTCAGCAGGTAATCGAGTCTAAGCCTTTACCCCCTGGAACATCAGCTCAAAAGGCGGAGATAGTTGCTCTCACGAGAGCATTGGAACTGGCAGCGGGAAAAAGGGTAAATATTTGGACAGATTCTAAATATACATTCGGCGTGGTACATGCTCATGGAGCAATTTGGAAAGAACATGGATTGCTGACCGCTCAGTGAAAACACAAAGTATGCTGAAGAAATTTTAAAATTGTTAGAGGCTGTAAAACAACCAGAAAAGGTAGCTATCATGCATTGTCAGGGACACCAAAAGGGGAACACCGATTTTGAAATTGGAAATCGATTGGCAGAGGCTAAGCAGGCAGCTGAAATAACTGAGGTGAAGGCATTGTCTTTGATACCAGACGGTAAAATCCAAACTATATCCAAATTATACAAAAGAAGACTTAAAATTAATTGAAGATTTGAAAGGTAAAATGAAACCAGATGGATGAGTATATTTAAAAGATAACCACATAGTAATACCCTCTAGTTTGACATGGCCCATAGTTCTTACAGAACACAATAAAACGCATTGGGGAGCTGGCACACTGCATAAGAGCCTGAGTCAGACATTAGTGGGACGATATGATAAAACAAGTAACTCAACAATGTAGCATTTGCTTACACAATAACCCCAATACCAAGGATAGAATAAAATTTGGAATAATCGGTAAAGGAAATTATTCGGGGCAACAGTGGCAAATTGATTTTTCAGAACTCCCTAGAAAAGGGGGGTATCATTATTTACTGGTTCTGACTGACACGTTTTCAGGAAGGCCTGAAGCCTTTCCCTGTCGAACAAACAAAGCAAGAGAAGTGGTTAAAGTCTTGTTAAATGAAATAATACCATGCTTTGGGATTCTAGTAGCAATGTCTTCTGATAGAGTTTCACATTTTTGTGCACAAGTGGTAGAACAGATAAGTAAGATTCTAAAGATAGATTGGCAACTGCATACTCCTTATAGACCACAGGCAAGTGGACAGGTAGAAAAAATGAACCATTTAATTAAACAATAAATAGCTAAAATTGGATAAGAAGCTAATTTGTCATGGCCTCAATCCCTCCCTTTAGCATTACTTGGAATTAGAGTTAAACCTAGAATAAAAGGAAATTTGAGTCCCTTCAAAATCTTATAAGGAAGGCCATAGCAATTTCTATTTAGTGGAGAGGACCTAACGCAGTTAGGATCAGAATATTTATATGCTTATATAACTGAACTTCAGAAACAATTAAATAAAGTACATCAATTTGTTTTAGGGACCAGGGCTAGAGGGTTGGATCAACCAATCCATCCCTTTAAGCTCGGGGATTATATATATAAAGACTTTTTCAGGACAACCCCTACAGGAAAAATGGAAGGAAAGTGGATGGGACCATACCAAGTATTACTGACAACACACACCGCCATGAAGATTAAGAAGCAAGCAGCTTGGATCCACAATTCAAGGGTGAAGAAGGCCCCGGCGAGGATATGGACCACCACTCCAATTGGACCAACAAAATTACGGTTTTCCAGATCCTAATGATTGCAGGGGTGCGGTTCTCGGATTTGGGGTGGGCAACTTGGGATGAGAACTTACACCTGACCTTAATACAAACAATTTCTCAAGTAACTAATAAGACGAACTGTTGGGTATGCACCCATCTGCCACAGCATGGGAATAAGGGTGTATCGTTAATCGGGATTCCCTTGCCTGCAAACTTATCTTGGACTAATTTGTGGGAAAACACATCTTGGGGTCGAAAATATTAAGAAGTTTTGGAACTAGAAGTGAGTAGCTTCATGCCGTTAGAATCCTATTATGTATGTGTACAAAGGTGTAACCCGCCTAAGGGTATAGGAAAACAGCATTGTATAAATACGGATACTACTTATGTGGGAAATCAGACATCTTGTAATTGAACAATTGATATTAGTACGACTAGCGGCTGGGCAAATTCAACCAGCTGGACGGTTCCAGAAGGAAAAGGGTGCTATTGGCTATGCAATGATACAGCCCGTAAGGTCTTGCCTGAGAACTGGAAGGGAACTTGCACTCTTGGAGCAGTAGTCCCCAATATGACAGTACATGATGTAGTGCCTCGAGGTTACTTGAGAAATCATATGCGGAGAATCAGACAAAAAATTAACAATCCATTGATAGAGAGACACACCGCTTTTCATAGTTTTGTTTGATGGTTTATCCCATGGTTAGGAGTGAGTGAATTGGAAAAGGCAATAGTTAATATTTCTGCAATTATAGAGAAGTTAGAAAACAAAATTCTGGATGCTATAAAGGCTCAATAAGAAGAGATATCTAGTTTATCACAGGTAGTATTACAAAATCGGATGGCCCTAGACTTGTTACTGGCCGCTCAAGGGGGAGTCTGTACAGTAATAAACACAAGTTGTTGTGTGTATGTAGATCAGAGTGGAAGGATCTCTACCGACCTGGAAGAAATATGGAAGCAGACAAGGATCCTACATGAGATCAGTAAAGATGATCTTTCGTGGAGTTTTAGTGAACTATGGAATAAGTTAACCTCCTGGTTGCCCAATTTTCAATGGTTGAAACAAGTGTTCATTGCTCTAATCGCATTAGTAGTATTAGGAATATTTGTGTGCATGTTGTTTAGATGCCTGCTTTGTTGTGTTACTGTAAATAATGAAAGTATCTGAAAAAAAGAATTTGCATGGGAAAAGAAAAGGGGGGATTGATTAAGGAGGTATTGGGGAGGCAAGGACAATCCCCAGACATGGACTGTGTATCTCGAAACAAGACACTGAAACTCACGATAAGGAAGCGGCAGACGGACAGAGAAACAAACGTAAGGACTATAAATCTCAAAACTGGACATTGGAATTCATTATAAAGATACAACAAACGGAAGAATTGGCAACAACCAGCTCTCGCAATTAAGAAACATGCCAATTCAGCAGATTCCTGACCAAAGGTGAAAAGTACACTGTGAGGAAGACTCGGGGTCTTCCTCCCAGAGACCCCTGCCCACGTCCCAAAGACCCCTGCCCACAATTCTTGGAAGGCTCTACGCAGGCGCAAGGTGCCAAAAGGCTAATTAGCATGAGAAGCGAGGGAAGGCGGGGATAGGTAATGCATATGTATAGGTGCTTGTAGAATATTGATAGATTGATTGTATAAATTCAAGACTGCTTTCCGCTTTAGGTATGCACGATAGGTGGAGAGATCCCCCGTGCATCCAGCGCTGCAATAAAGAATATACCACTTAAAGGAATTTCGGCTTCGATCTTTGAATCAAAATTAAGATGCTCAAAACCCAAAGCCAACCGAAAACAGTAGGATGCTCAAAACCCTAACTCAAAACATTAGGACGCTCAAAACACAAACCAAAACCCATAACTTTAGGACGCTCTAAGCATAAACTTAAAAGAATTAAGACACACAAAACTCTAACCCTAAAATTAGGATGATTAAAACCCAAAGCCCTAACACAAAACATTAGGACGCTCAACACCATAACCCAAAAAATTAGGACGCTCAAAACCCTATCCCTGGAGAACCTAACCTGAAAAAAAAACAATACAATACAATACAATACAATACAATACAATACAATACAATACAATAAAATCTTAAAACACTAACCCTAAATAACTGACCAAAAATAAAACCCTAGGACCCTAACCCTAAAAAACATAGCAACACTCCATCCCAAAAAAAACTCTAAAACCCTAACACGCTAACCCTGAAACCCTTAAAACCCTGTTAAAACTCCAACCCAGTTATACACCAGTTACCTCCCTTAAGGGATATAGAGGAGCTCTCTCAGATACGGCAGTCCTACTTCTCATGCATGCAGCCGGAGGTCGGTCTCATTCTGGTGCTGATGGTGTTGAAAGCAGGGGCAACGGTGGTACTGCTGGAGATAACAACAGCCACCGGAGGTGGATTGTTAGGATATGGAGATAGTAGGTTATCCAACGGCTCCCGTTTATTATCTTTTTCTTTTTCCTGTTCTTCTTCTTCTTCAAATTTCTTATCTGCTTTTAGTGTAAATATTGAGGCTGGAAAAGGACATGAAGTCCTCCTGATCCATAATCCTGCATAATCACTTTCTTCCCGGCAAAAAGGTTCCTTCAAATTAACATGTGTATTTAAGGCCTGACAAATACAGTCTTCAAAGGATCCAAAAGCAGGCTGAAAGACATGTGGTCTTAAAGGCTCCTTTGGCCATTCTGTCACACAATACTGGACCATTTTTTATTTACTTTTTCCTTTTCTGGGGCCTCTCTCATTCCAATTTCTAACCGTTATTCCTAATGGACTTTCTGGTGGTATGTCTGGTAATTTGCTCCCTTTCTTCTGGTCCCTGGTCTTCGATTTTGTCTGACCCATCTAGGAATGTTACTGTGGCAATTCCCACAGCCCTTGGTTACCCTAATAAGAGTGTCTTACAGAGGATTTAAGATCTATCACCCACCCACAAATCCTATAGGAATCCCTTCGGTCCTTCACTGGCCAAGTCCCTCGCGGGAGATTGGAACCGCGGTTAGAAGACCTCCACAATCACTTCGGAACTAAATTCCGTCTCAGTCACACTCTTACACACACAGGCAACCGAAACCCACCCAACAGAACAGTATACGCTTTAAACACTTACGACTCCGTTGTCTTCATTCAGATCTTCACACGCAGAATTACAGGCAAAATATAGTGCTGCAGCCAGCAAGGGAGCTGAAAAAAAATCAAAACCTTTGCTTACCTTTATTCACGTTCAAGATGCCATTAGTCCCGACCTGACTCGAACAGCAGCCACCAAATGGTGGGGCGCCTCTCCTAGATCAAATAAGAATTCAGGAACCAAAGCCCTCCCGGACAACCCCCAGTTTTCATACATGACTGGGTCCCAAATTGGATTGCAATTAAATTTTACAATTTATTAAATGAATAGAGGTAAATGAGCAGTTGTGCGCAAACAGATATACTGTGACAGCTGCCCTTCAGCACGTGCCCAGAGGCAGAACAGATGTCTTTGCCAAAACAGTCCTGACAATATATTAGTACACCCATGCACTGCCACATTAGCTGTCATCACTAACTGCCAAGCAGGACAGCTCCAGACCAAACACACACACACAGGCACGCCACAAACACTACAAACAAAACACACAACACAAGACGCAAGAAAAAGTGACCCCCCAGAGGGAAGCCCTATGGCAACAGCAAGTCAGAACAGGTGCTCTGCAGCAGACCCCAGGAGAGACTCAAATGTCACAACATGCGACTGGAAGCAACTGCCAGAACTGGGATGATGGAGGCCTACAAAACCTGCCTTCAAGACAAGAGACCAGAAGGACGGGGAGTGATAAACCCCATAAGAAGACGCTTAGGAAATCAATTCCCAAGCAAGAGCTCCTGATGCGGCCCAGATGACTTCTGCAAGAGTGAGGATGGAAACAGACGCGATCTCAAACCGAATATGATGCACAAGACCTGAAACAGACCTGCTCTTTAAGCAGCGACTGCAAGACAAGAAGTGCTCAGATCAGAGCCATGATGACAAAACAAGCATTGAGGCCCTTCAGCACCACTACCAAGTCGCCTGTCTAGTCAGTCCAGTCTAAAAAGCCAGGAGGATATCAAGACCCGAGAAGCACAGAACAGACGCTGCAGAAGCAACGCTACAAGACAGACGAACAGAAGGAAACTGTCCTGCCTGGCGCACGCACTCAAGCTACAAAATAATCCCGCTGCTTCTATTAGCCTGGTGACCCAGCCACAAGCAGCTTGAACGTGATCCAGCCTGAACCACCCTCACAGTGGCACCAAGTCTATTCAGCCAGCTGGCTCCATGCTGCTCTGGCTCCCAGCTCCCATTAGCCACCCCAGATATGCAAATACCAGGTGCCCCCCAACTTAGCTCTCAGGTTGCTGGATGGTAAATTCCCTCCACCTCAAGAAATTCACAGGCACCGATTGTCATCTTAGTCAATTGCCAGGCTCATCATCAGCTGAAAAACAGAGTACCAGGATTCACTAGGACGCCAGCCATGATGCCCACCTTCTCCACAATGCTGACTAGTACTGATGCAACATACCATTGTGCTCACCTGTTCCGCTCCGAATCCAAGCTCCAACAGTGCAGCCAGTATCATCCACATCACCTGGGAAAACAAAGGGATTAAATGATCATTGCATTCACAACAAATCACCCAATGGTGGTTTTTCGTTGTTGTTGTTGTTTGTGTGTGTTTCTTGTTTCTTTTTTTTTTTTTTTTTTGAAATCTGCTTTAGCTCAACAGCATGCAGAGTGAAAACAAGAGACCTGGGGTGTTTCTAGAAGGAACAATCCCCATGCTTTTGCTGCAGCTTTGAATGTTAAAAGGACAATAAGACCCAGCAAGTAACTGGAACTTTCTTAACTGGAATTAGCTCAAACTTTTATTTACATTGAAAGAAAAATCTAGGAGCAGAACAGATTATACACCAACAAAATTAATTCCATTTCATCCCCAGAAAAAAATCACATACTCTCATCCCCTCCTGTACCTCAGCCACTTGCCTGCCCCACATGGCACATGCTTCCATCTGTTCCCTTTACCCACTTATAGCACCTCTAAAAGCCCAACTGGAATTTTACTCTATTGGCTGTAGGAAAATAACTGCAGTGACAACCGCACCCCAAAAACAACAGTTACCTCTGCTCATCACGCACCAGAGTCACTGCAGAGGCAGCTTGGGTCAAGACGTCCTGCACTGCACATTGCGTTTCAGCCTGAACAAAGGAAAAACACAGGTAGAAGATAAACATTCAGCTGCCAGCAGTAGCACCCGTCCCTCAACAACAAAAGGAACCCCATCTTTAGTTTTATCCTTTCAAAACAGCAGGCCACTTGCCTCTGTACCTGCAAATTAGGCCCAACCTTGCAAGGAGCGGCCAGCATCACCCACACCACCTGGGAATACAAAAGGACAAAATGACCACTGTGCTTGCAAGCACCCACCTGCCACACTGCTCCTCTATCACAAACAGCCTCACCTCGGACCCTCTGAGGGAAACACCTGAGCGTCTTCCCTTTGCTTCAGATAAGGGATGACCAGGCTGACAACACTAACCTTCCCTCAGAGCTTCGTGACATGAGGATTTTCTCTCCCTGTCCACAACTGCACAAAGCACCTGTAGAGACAAGAGAAACGCACACTCTGGGGCACCTCATAGCCACAGCGTACCTGCTGCAATACCTCTCTCTTCCCAGCTCTGGTACTTCAGCTGCTCACCAGCTCTAACTGAGATTCTTTGCTCACAGCGCCACAGCAAACTCTGCCCGGGCCACACAACACTCATTACACAAGCTACAATGGCTAAGACACACAAGCTGGAACATTCCCACCCAACAATCAGTCGCATCGCATAGAAAGGCTGCCGCACACTCCGAGAAACCAAACCTACCAGTCCTGAGCAGCTCCCCACCTCCTCCTGCCAACCACGCTCAGCACACACACTATTTGCCCCTCAAAAAAAAAAAAAAAACAAACAACAACAAAAAAAAAACTTAGAACATACACACACACACACAAAAAAAAAAAAAAAAAAACAGAGCTCCACAAATGCCAAAAAGACGTGCACGCACAGCAGCCCCGGCAGGGGTAATCACAGACATACCCTCTGCAGAGGAAAGAGCAGACTCTGATACAACCCTGCTGTCGCGTTAAGGGGTGTAGCTGATTAACCGTTACGGGCCCAGTCGGATTCAGAGTACTGAACCAGTCGGACATTCACCAAAAACACGATAACCGTCTGGGGGTCCCGTCAGACATTCACCATCAACGTATTAACGGTCTGGGGGTCCGTTCAGACATTCACCAAAAATGCATTAACCGCCTGGGCGTCTGGTTAGATTCAGAACACTGAACTATCACGGATAACCACCCTCACCCTCATTGCACTTAATGAGAGTTATCACAATGCAATCAAGTATGGTTTATTACAGCAACAGATAATCAGTTTCTTTTGGATTGCTGGTGATAGGGACTGTCCGCAAAAGCAAGCTAGTATGCATGAAATACACAGGTGTTATAGGTGTTACAGATGTTACAGGTGTTATAGGTGTTGTAGGTGTTACAGATGTTACAGGTGTCACAGATGTCACAGGTATCACAGGTGTGCAGCCTAGAAATAAACAGTGAGTATTAACAGAACAATAACAGGGTGAAGCATCTCGTTGAAGATTCCCTTGGCAGCTGGCGACCATCCAAAGTGTCCCAGCAATGGTGTCTCTCATCTCTCTTTACTCTTCAGTAATCAGTCTTTTGTCCATTTTCTCAGACTTGTGTCATCTGCTGCTTCAGGTCCTCATGTACCAGCAATTTCTTCGCCAAGGTAAGGTTCATTCCAATAGGAGTAGGCAACAGTTCATGAAGCAGAATATAATTAGATGCAATAAGTTGATAAGAAGTGACAGGAGCTGAGTATTTAAAATCACATCCTAGAATTTTGGTAAAATTGCAAACACAGACATTACAGTGATTACTGGTATCTACCACTGCATTATCTACGACTATAGAATCACAATGAGTTCTCATGCAAACGCAACCTTTCCCAATATATACAAGTACAGTTTCAAGGGTTTCATTAGGATGTATCTCAAAGTGGCAGATATTTTGCTCAGTCTCAAGACAAATGTCTTGGGATTCCAGCATGTTACTTTCACAGATGAAACCTTTTTGTTCACACACAATACATGCATTTACATCAATTGTTTGCCACTTTCCTCCCTTTTGATGGGCCTATAGTTTATGCTCTTTAGGATAAAGTATAATTCCATTATGATTGACTCCTAATGCAATGATTGGATATACATTGTATATGGTGGCATTACTTATAGTAAGTATAAAGGCAACAATTTTATCATTTTCTGCATAATGGGTAAAGTTGACTAATTGCCACCATGCTTGAAATTCTTTTTTAAATTCTGAAGCACTATCCCAAATCAATTTTCGAATTTCAGTGGGCAAAGTTCCTCCTTCTCCCTCTCTAATAATAGCTGCTGCTACAGATTGTATCCGTAACTGCGCTTGGATGCAGCTCAAGGCAAGGGAGGTATTGCCTTGTGCTTTTCCAAGGGCATTTACAATTAATTGATGATCATTTTCCTCAATGTGTTCCCAATGGGGCAAAACATCTGATAGAAGCCATTGATTTGCTCCTAGAGCCAATAAAGATGGTTTTATTGGTTGTTCCAGTTTCCTTAGGTCATCTGTAGTAGCAGTTACTCTACTCATTAAGACCTCAGCATCAATGCTATTTAATATACCTAATTCTGTCCCTAATAACCTAGTTGCATCCTGTGGCCCTTTTTAGGGACCAACTAGGGTCAAAGAGAATTTGTTGTTGAATTATATAAGGGCCTGTATTGAAGATGGAAGGAGTTAGACCAATGGGAGGCTGAGTTGGTTCATTTTCAAATATCTGCAGGGGCAGAGGCTTCTTATCCTTTGTAGTCGATGATGTTTCTGTATTAACCATGAATTCAAATAATATTTCTGTGCCTCTGTAACCCCAAAGACAGTCTTAAAGTTCAGCCATTCTTAGAGAATCATTCCAACTCCATTCATCTTTTGAAAATATTTTGTTTCCATGTAGAACTAAAGTAGAGAGATTTAGGTCCTTTCTGTTTTGAGATGTTCCAGTGACTGTGCTATACTGTGACAGTACATGGTTAAATGCCATGGTGAAACACCTCAGCTCCATGCACAGCCACAGTAGCTAAGTTTCCTTTAAGGTCTGTAATTGCATCAAGGTCAGGGTAAAGCATAGCATTATTAATCCAAACTGTTGATTCATCATCTTCCAGCTGTCCATATACAGTTCGCTCAGGGTTCCTGTGAACACAAAAGAAAATAAAATATGCTCGGTTGTATTCAACCGGCAGGGTTAGAAAGAGGGTGAAACAGCAATCTTTGATTTCCCATGCATAGTAGTTAGCACTATTACTACTGTTAGATACACAGAGGGCTTTCACTATCTCTGCCATGTTTGGAACTGCAGCAGTCAAAGGTGTAGTGTTAGCATTCAACTGTCTGTATTCCACTGTAAAATGCCATTGCCTGGTTGGTTTCTTTACTGGCCACACCAGTGAATTGTAAGGTAAATGAGTCCTTTTAATAATGCCTCTTTCTTCCAATTCAGTTACCACCCCGTCAATCCCCATAAGTGCTGCTACTGACAACAGATATTGCCGATCATTCATGATTTTATCGGGGAATAAGGGTATGGATGTTTGTAACAGGCTCAGTCTCACGGTGCCTGAATCCCTTTGATGTGTCGCGAAACTCCACACAGTTCCATCAGGGAGTTTCCACATACAACCATGCAGTATGTCAAATCCTAAAATATTAGTATATGCAGCACCAACTAATACTTCTATCCTGGTTAATTTTTGTTCCTCTGGCAACCAGAGTGAAATTGTTGCAGTGGGGCATTGTTTTTCCACACCATTGATTCCCGTGAATTCAACCCTGTGTTGACCAGGTGTTATGCTCAGGGTCTGTGCGGTCTCATGTGTAATTACTGACATTTGGGTCCTGGTATCAATAAGAAAATTTACCAATATTTTTGGGGGTTCAACAGGAATGGCAATGGTAGGGTCAGAGTGTTCACTAGAGAGCCATTGAATTGCTAATACCCGCTGAGCAGGGTGGCTCACTGCCCTCCCCGGGGAAAAGAGGTTTTTTGCCGACACCACAACTCACCTCGTTCCCTATTAGGTTTCAACCTCTCTTTGAATTTGGGATATCTGGGATTTTGAGTGTGGATTTGGTGGACTCGCCGAGAGTGGTCTTGGGGTTTAATACTGGAAGAACTTATCCAGCCCCTTCGGTGTCTGTGCTTATCTACGTCTTGTACCAATTCACTCCAGGTGGGAATAGGGGAGTTAGGATTTCGCCTACAACCACTATCATCATCCCTACAAGCAGCTAGTATGTGACCTTGGGTGTTTGCTACAAACATCTTAAGACAATCAGGGAGTCCATGGATGAGAGGGGTTAATTGAACCGGGTCAATAGGAGCTAACATCGGGGATTTCCTAAATTCATCTCTTTCATATATCGCCTGAATACAGGCTGCTTTTTGTACTGCTACAGCCAGGTCAGAATATCCTGTAGCTCTAATTTCCAGGGGTTCCCCTCTCTCTTGGGGATCTATACCACCTGCCCAATATCACTGCACGGGCGGCATAGAGTAACTATGGTCTCCTGGTGTGGTGGTTAAAAACACTCCAGGTCCCCAAAAGCCACCTGCTTCTTCCTCACTCAACATAATTCGATCTCCTCCTTCAAGAGAAACTCACCACACATACTCCACTTCCGATTCCCCTGGACGCCTTGAGAATTTCTCCTGTATTTTAACCAACTCTTCCGGTGACCACGGAATCGTTCACACAGTAGTGCAGATTTCATCATTATCATCAACAGCAGTCTCAGTCTTAACCAAAGGTCTCAAGGAAATCGATTGAGGTTCAGAATCAGAAATCTCTTCAACACCATCATCACTGTCAGACCAGAAATCACTGTCCCAGCTTTCAGGTTCTGCACTATGCAGCACTCCACGAATCTGCTTGACCGGAGCGCAAGGCTGTACTTTATTTAATAGACGACTAACCCTCTCCAGCAATTGTTTAAGATGATTATTCTCACTCACAAGTTTATCATTTTCAGTCACAAGTTTGTCATTCTCAATGGAAAGTTTATTATTTTCATCCAAAAGTTAATCCACTCTGATTCCTAATGTTTTTCCCGTCTCCCTTTCAAAGGCCAATGATGACTTCAACACATCAATCTCTGGTTTCAAAGCTGTATGTTCCGCATCAGAGATCAGTTTGGGAGCAGGAATTTCCTTAGCTTCTTGCTGAGCACAAGACAAACAGGCTCCTAACACAGCACAAATCACACCTTTACCCTTTCTTTGACCAATCTTTCGTGAAGCCTGACACTGCTCAATGCGCTCCACAACTTTTTCCTCATCTTTCCAAAACTTTTGGGCCCACTCCTTCCCCGCCTGGGAAGGGGCACATTTCTATATTTGCAGAAGTTTATCCATAGCAATCCTGCCGACTACGCCAATTTTACTGTCGCGTTAAGGGGTGTAGCTGATTAACCGTTACGGGCCCGGTCGGATTCAGAGTACTGAACCAGTCGGACATTCACCAAAAACACGATAACCGTCTGGGGGTCCCGTCAGACATTCACCAAAAACGCATTAACCATCTGGGGGTCCGTTCGGATATTCACCAAAAATGCATTAACCGCCTGGGCGTCTGGTTAGATTCAGAACACTGAACTATCACTGATAACCACCCTCACCCTCGTTGCACTTAATGAGAGTTATCACAATGCAATCAAGTATGGTTTATTACAGCAACAGATAATCGGGTTCTTTTGGATTGCCGGTGATAGGGACTGTCTGCAAAAGCAAGCTAGTATGCATGAAATACACAGGTGTTATGGGTGTTACAGGTGTTTACAGGTGTCACAGATGTCACAGATATCACAGGTGCACAGCCCAAAAATAAACGCGTTAAAAGGATCAAAGACTCTATAGAGATTTATAAGCAAGTATTCAGATCTCACCCAAAGGCGTCCCAATGGGGGGGGGGGAAGAGAGGCTCAGCCTGTCGACTGATCCCAGGAGTCAGGAGGTCCTAAGGATGTTGTATTTCCTTGGGATGGTATCTCCCCTGACAGTGGTATCTTCCTTAACATCCCCTCTCTCTTGGGCCAATTTATATTATTTTCTATCTTTGTTAGTTTTGTTTTATTTATTAGTTTATTTATTTTATTTTTTTTTATTTTTTTTTTATTTTTATTTTATTTATTATTATAATATTTATTTATTTATTTATTATTTATTTGTTTAAAATGTTAGTTTTATTTTCCTAGTTACTTCAGGCATTTACACCACACCTGCTCAGGCTCTTAGTAATGCTGCATCTACACTGCCAAGCCACATGTAGCATGAAATGAAGCTGGTTTTAGTCCTCTGGAAAATTACACAAGTAGGTTTATACATCTAAAGATTAAAATATAGCTCAAAAACAGAAGAGTATACCACCATCACAAAAAACAGTGAGCCAGCAACCTCTACTAAATATCCCTCTATTAAGTGAATTCCAAGCACTTAAAATCCAGAAATCCATAGACTCCAGCCTGCCTAGAGAACCCTGCAACTGACTGAAGGAAAATCAAAACACTTACCCCAAAGAGCAGCCCAGGCAGAAGGAGCTCTCTAATGCCATGCCTGGGGCTCATATACCATTTGGCCCCGCCCAGCACCCAAACTCAATCACATTGTAAAGGGAAGGGACAAAGCACAAGAAAGTAGGAGCAGAGCAGGAGCAGCAGCAGCTGGTTTTCATTTTCTTTTTTTTTTTTTTTTTTAAATCTGCTTTACCTGAACAACATGCAGAGAACAGACAAGAGACCTGGGGTGTTTCTAGAAGCAACAATCCCCATGCTTTTGCTGCAGCTTTTAATATTGAAAGGACAACACGACCAGTCAAGTAACTGGAACTTTTTCAAATGGAATTACGTCAAACAGGTTCATCATCACTTGCAAAAACAGAGAACCAGCATTCACTAGCATGCCAGCCCTGATACCCACCTCCTGCACAACGCTCGCTACTTCTGATGCAACATACAGTTGTGCAATACCTCTCTGTTCCCAGCTCCTTTCCCTCACCTGCTCAGTAGCTCCACCTGAGAAATGTGCCCGGGCGGCGCCGCGCTTCCATGTGCCCGAACAGACTTATTCTTTAGAGATCGAGAAAGGTGACCCTGCTCACTCTCTAGGCACTACTGCACTTATGTGGTCAAGAAACTGTACCCCACTTTTTCCCAAAAACAACGTACCTGGCAACCCCTTAAAAACGTACTTCTAATATGTGAATTCCAAGCACTTTAAGCGTAGAGGGCTGCAAGGTCTAAAGACTTGACAGACAGCAAAACCACAGGCAAAAGCTCCAAAAATATAACAAACTCTTCCTAAACCTGAAACAGAGTACCCCTTACGTGCCCACTGCTGCCATTTTCAGATACATGCTCCCACAGGGAGCTTCAATGATACATTTCTCCTAAACCCTGCTCCATCACTTTGCCACCAAGGTTGTGACTTTGATAGTATTTGACACAGAGGCAAAGACTCAAAAAAAAGCCCCGTAATTCTGCAAAAATCATAAGGGACCCAGAATCACAAAGCAAACACACAAGGTAACATCATTATACTATCTGTAAACATGCTATAATAACTACTATACTACTATAATAACTACCTGAGGAACAGCTGAGTGCAATACAGGCACCTACTACTAGATTGCTTTACAATGACAGATCCTACTAGTTACCACCTCAAAAAGATAGGTGTACCGGTTTCTACTTGAAAACGCATCAGTCCATAGACTCTGACCCACCTAAAGAACCCTGCAAACAACTGAAGAAAAAACAAAGCACTTACCAAAAAGTGCAGCTCAGGCAGAAGGAGCTCTCTGATGGGATACCTGCAACTCAGTTACCATTAGGTCCCACCTGGAACCTGAAGCCAATCACCTGGGAAAGTGCAGGGGGAAAGCACAAAAAAAAAAAAAAAGCAGAAAGAGGAGGAGCAGCAGCTGTGGTTTTATTAGCTTCTTTATATGGCTTAGCTCAACAGCATGCAGAGTGCAGACAGGAGACCTGGGGTGTTTCTAGAAGCAACAATCCCCATGCTTTTGCTGCAGCTTTGAATATTGAAAGGACAACACAACCAAGCAAGTAACTGATTTTTTTTTCTCCCAACTGGAATTAGCTCAAACTTTTATTTACGCAGAAAGAAAAATCTAGGATAGAACAAATTATACACCAACAAAATCAATTCCATTCCACTCGCAGGAAAAATCACTTACTTCACCAGGCTGAGAACCAAAAGGCTATGCTGACGGGTCAAAACACGCTACAGAACACTGGGGCCAGGCCCTCCGCTGCACCAACTTAAAACCCATCCCTACACTCACCAAGGTGCAACCCCAACCCAAACACAGACACAGCGTTTCAGCTTCAACACAGTTTTGGGAACTGCTGGAAAGCAGGCTTCATCCTCAGCAAGGTGTGCTCAGGCTACACAGGACAGGGCTTCGGGCACCTCTTTGCCTACCAAAGAAGACTGCCATCAGGAACTGCCACACCAGAAAACCTTTTTCCTACACAACACCTTTCTCAGGAACCACGCAGCATTCCAGCGACCTGCTTTCCTCCTACTTTAAAGGATATCTCAGCCCACCTTGTCTGTGGCACCTGATAAACAGGAGAGAAAGCAACCGCAGCAGCAAAAGCCACAGCACCCTTAGGACAGTTACTCTCATCCCCTCCTGTACCTCAGCCGCTTGCCTGCCCCCCATGGGAAAAAGAGAAAGCCACCGCAGCGCTTGGAAACCATCCCTGCACGTGCCGCTCCTTGTTGCTCTCTGGCCTTATCTGAAATCCTCAGCCACTTCTGTGGAGAGCCTTCCACGGCACCTGCAAAGCAAGATGGACACCTTTCATAGTCACCTTGTGCTACTTGGCCGTTCTGCTCCAACCCAGCTCATGACCAGCCCCTATTCTTGCACAGCTCTTCAGAGTGCAGTTTGTTCCTTTGAGCCTGGAGACACCTGTGAAAGAAAAAGAAAAGCATAGGCCGAGGCAGCATCCAAAGCCACAGCACAGCTAGAACAGTTACTCTCATCTGCTCCCTTACCTCTGCCCACTTACCTGCCCCTGAGGCAGATTTTTCCATCTACCCTCTTCAAACAGCTACACCACCTCTAAAAGACAAAGAGGGGATGCTTAGAGTAACAGTGAGACCTGTGTGAGAAACACTCCGTAGCCAATAACTTAGGCTCAGGCAAGGATCTCAGTGAAGTAGTAATTTATTCGCGATTGCAATGGCGGGCGCCCCACAAGCAGGAGAGAGCACATCTACTAGTTCCAAAACACAGTTTATATACCTTTTGATGGCAGGACCCTCCCCTGTTTCCCCACTGAGTGGGTAATCCAGATTCACAATCTACCTGATGCTTCACAAACAATGCATGGCCTTCAGTTGCCGGCCTGTTACATTTCAAATTTCTTTTGACATTTTTACTGCTTGAAGTGGTAATGTTTCTTCACTTTTCTGACTTGACACCGTGATTTTCACCTAATTGTCCTAAGGAGTCTGATTGTCTGCATTTTACAAGGTCGCCTGCTAAACTTTCTTATCACTGTAAGCATATCTCAGTACCACATTCCCTCCTTCTAAACAATGTAACTCTGCAAAAACAACATTTCTATTCCCACAATTCCCCCCTTTTCTTTTTTTTTTTATAAACTGATTTTTGCAAAAACTCTTTTTGTTTTTATTTATTTATTTATTTATTTTAAGTGTAATTTGGTAAATATCTTCCTCTTCTTCACTTTCTTTGCTCTCCATTTCCTCTAATATAATCATTTTATCTGAGTAGGGTGGTGGATCTATGGTCATTTGTTTCAATAATGCGGTTTCAATTAACCGCTGGACAAGTCTCCTTACACAGGGGATAATGCAACAGCCAATAGCCATCAAAAACTCCTGCTACTACAATCAAGGATGTAAATATGGACATTACCATCCCTTTCCATTTACCAAACCAAGATTTCAACCATCCTGTGATGGAAGTATCTGCTCCCGAATTTTCTGCCAATTCATTGGCAAGGGTGGTAAACCCTTGCAATGCTCTAGTTACTGTGCCATACGGGGCAGTATTGTTAGGGATAAAAGTACAACAATGGTTGCCCAGCATCACGCATACACCACCCTTCTCCATGAACATCATATCTAATGCTATCCTGTTTTCCCAAGCCATTTTGCTGATGGCATCTAGTTGTTCAGCGATTCCTCTCACCGCATCCTTGGTATAATTGATGGATCTCTGCTGATTATAATAGAAATAATTAATCCAATCCACATTTTTATTGATTGTTACCCACCAGAACAGTAACTCAAACCCTGCAGCAATTTAATTTCTGGATTTATGTTCATCCAGAACTCCTCTAGGTACCCCAATAGAATCTATGTATACTCTATCATCAAATGATATTCCTAAGCCTCTTACTTCTTCTGGGTATTTGTGATGTTTCTCTTTCAAATGCCAGGGTGAAGGGTATAGCTAATTGAACAAGTGCACAAGTGCCTCCCCAATTAGATGGTAGGGTGGACCGTAAGATCTTCCCTCCACCGTACCACCAGAGATCTGCCCTGGGGATCTCTAGTCTTGAGCAGTTTCCCATCAAGTCCTTGGTAGCACAAGGCAAATTCTCCCAGATGCCAGGTAGCAGTCACACCCTGCCATGAGAGGCAAGCTGTACGGTTACCTATAGCTGTGGAGGATACAGGGGGAACCGTGATATTGTTATCATGCAAGGAACAGCAAAGAGAGACTTACAGGCCTCATTTCCCCAGGCAGTCTTTTCTTGGTACAATGCAATCATACATCACATCCCTTGGGAGTCTTCAGTTCACCCCCATGGGAAGGGCACTATCTGGGCAATCGGTCATCCCGAGGCACAAGCATAGCAGTTGCTACGGTTGAGACTCTGGACAGTATATTTGACCCATTCTATCCAGGCATTCACATCCCCATACCCTGTTTGAATCTCAAATGTTTGAACTGCCACATTTCAGAGGGCCTCCTGTTTTCTCCTTGAGTTTCTCCCTTTCTCTGATGGCAATAGAGGATCGTTTCCATACAGCTATTCTCAATCTGGCTGTTGGGTC
This sequence comes from Netta rufina, assembly GCF_964035555.1. Lineage (NCBI taxonomy): Eukaryota > Metazoa > Chordata > Aves > Anseriformes > Anatidae > Netta > Netta rufina. The sequence goes on along the minus strand of NC_140150.1, from coordinate 6,663,008 downwards.
TCTCCCAGTTATTTGTTCTCTCTGCTCAGTTGTCATTGGGCATTTAAATCTCCACAAGCTAACACCTCACAAGCATCAAACGTGACGGCCTGTGGTACATAACCCTCTGTCACAGTCACCCATATTTTGATGGGGTATCCTGTTTTTGCTATTATCTGGTCATGCCTTTTCCAAGTTACCAATTGACCGAGGCCTTCTCTGAGGCCTAGAATCACTAAAAACAAAATTAGTAATCGATTTTTCCCTGTCATTACTTTTAAACCTTAGGTTTCCAAATAATTATCGATACAAAAAAAATGAGATGTACACTACTACTATAACAACCCCCCCTTGGGAGCACTGCAATTCACTATAGGTCTGTCCTTTCTCTCAATCACAAGTCACACTCGTTAGTTACCTGTGAAAATAAAAGGTTAGTTTACAATTGTAAGCTCTTATCTTGCTCAGAGTCCACTATGAGATTTCTCCCTTCAATTTCAACTTCCAACAAGTCTTTTGTAGGAACAGCTTCCCAGGTACTAGGGTCGACAGATGCCTTCACTCAAGTATAGTGAGTCCAACCTTTTTCCACAGTTCTTACGGCTGTTTCAGTGGTCAGTAATTGTCCTTCCCATTCAGGCCGGAGTTGACTCTTTCCAGTCCGAATCAGGACCCGGTTTCCTGGGTGATGGTGGTGAATGGGGAATTCCAAAGGTGGGGTTTGAGCCAACAACCCACAGGTCCTGAGAGATGACAAAGAAGAGGACAACCCCAGAATACAGTTCTTAAGAAAACTCTCTTATTTTGAATTGTGGTATCTCATCCCTTCTGCCCAGATAGGGCAATCTGAACAGCATCTCATATGGTGAAATTCCTATATCCTTTCTTGGTGCTGTTTAAACCTGTAGGAGTAAGCATTTTACCCAAGGAAGTTGGGTTTCTAACACTAGTTTAGTTAATTGCTTCTTTAATGTCTGATTCATTCGCTCTACCTTCCCAGAAGAGGAAGGGTGCCAGGGGCTGTGAAAATCCCACTCAATCTCTAAGGCCTGCTTTAACCCTTGCAGTAAAGCTTACACCCATCTAGTCACGTGGTCAATTAGGACAAACAAGTAACTCAGTAAAGTTTACCTGTATACCTTGGAAAGGTCAAACCCCTGGCTCCTGTCCCCCTCTAGGTGGGTTACAGAACACCTTTTTATTTACCTTTTGACATACGGTACATCCTCTACATATGTGCTTCCCTAAAGTGTATATTCCTACACAGACATACTTTCTTAGCACAACATCACATATTGCTTGCACCTCCCAATGACTCTTTTGATGTAAACCAGTTAATATTTGCCTCATTATCACTTTATTCAGCATTTCTCTCCCATCAGGGAGTATCCGTTTTCCTTCAGACTTCATGGCTCCTGATTCCTTAAAAAAATCATTCTTTTAAAACTTTTTAGTTCTTTCTTAATTTTCAATAATTCCCTGAACTCTCTCTGGATTTATTCTTCATTTTCCCTCAGACATTAGATGCCTTAAATACCTGACTTCTCTTTCTCCATATTGTAATTTATTATTTATTTGTTTTCGATACTCCCAAGCCCTGCTTTCCCAGAAAGTTGAATAGCTTGTTAGTAGCTTTCTTCACAACTCTTTTCTCCTGTCCTGACAATAGAAAATGATCCACATATTTGTTAACATTAATACCTTCTTGGGAGGTTGGAATTGCTCCAAAATCTTTTTCTTTTAGAACTTACCCAAATAGATAGGTGTCCCTGTAAACCCCTGAGGTAAAATTGTCCACCTATATTGTTGCTTCCGCCCCCATTTCAGGGTCTTTCCAGTCAGAGGTGAATATACATGTATGTTTGCTCTCAGGGCCAGAGAGCACTCCATTAATAACACTGTTATTCCAGTCTAACAATTTACTAGTTGAATGCCCAATTTCATCATCAAATCCCTTCCCAACAAATTAGTCCTTGCCTTGGGTACATACAATAATTACCCAGTGATCATTTTATCCCCTAGTCTCAGCTTGGTATCCCCCCCAAAGTGGCACTGTTATCCCAGCCCCTTCTACCCCCATCACTTTTTAGGGTTTCATTAGTTAATTTAATCCCTGATACTTTACAGGTTAGTAATGACCTAGCTGTTCCCCAGTGTATTGGGTTTGATGGCAAGGTTCGGGGGCTGTGAGTAGGGGGGTGAGAAACTGCAGTGGCAGCCCCCGTGAGAAAAACCCAGAAGCCTCCCCGTGGCAGATAAGGGACAATTTCATCTGGCCCAAAGGGGCTCACTGCTGCCCAGAGCCAAGCCATGAGCAACACAGTCCATGCCTCTGAGAGAGCACATCCACGAAAACAAACAAAGAAACAAACAAAAACCTGCTGCTCAACAGCAGTTGGGAGAGCGAGAAACCCCCCCCCGCAGACACCAAAGTCAGTGCAGAAGGAGGGGGAGGAGGCGCTCCAGGCACTGGAGCCGAAGCCCCCCTGCGGCCGCTGGAGAGGCCGCTGGTGGAGCAGGCTGTTCCCCCCCTCCCCGATGCTTGGGAAACTGACCAAACACCACAGCAAATATGCAAATATACCAAAACTTCTAGACTGTTACTTAGATAATGCCTACATCTCCTTTCCCTGCTCATTCAACTTCAAACAGCTCTGTTAAATACTACATGCCACACCTTTAACACCTTCAGCAACCCTTTTAACACTTCCTTTATCTTTTTCCAGCCTGTACTTTTCTAATACCAGCACCAAAGGCTCAGGGTCCAACTTAATTCCATACCTTTTCCCTCCAAGATACTGAAACAACATATCAATATAGCATATTTCATCCCATTTTCCTTCTTTCCTCCTTCTTCCACTCCAGATATTCCTATTCGAAGTGGCCAGCCTGGCCACACTTATAACATCTTATGAAAGCCTGTCCCTGCCAGGATTCAGGTCACAACACAGGCAGCCTTCTTTGCCTGCCATTCCTTCATCTCTCTTCCTCTCCTTTCCATCCTGGCCCTGACTCCCCCTGAAGATTTTCTTCATCTTTCTCCAACCCTCTGCCTCACTACCCGCTGCACTGTCAATACCATTCGTTTCGCTCTCTGCTTTTCTTTCTCATCTCCCCTCCGGACACACACCTCCAGGGTCTCCTGCAGGAGGGTCCCCCAGTGACTGTTCACTACATCCCCCCACCTTCTGAAGCATTTTCTGCGTATTTTGCCAGGCTTTAATCACACAATGAACTTTCAAGAGCCCTTGGGATACTGGGTCCTCAGGTCTCATCCCCAAGTACTTTCTCATTCTGACCCCAAGTCTCTCATATGATTTCTGTGTTGCACACTATTATTATTCCAGCCAGGATTGGCAAGTGGGTATTTCTGCCCTGCTGGTATTACCCCTGGTCCTGGAGGATGAGCTCTTTCCTATTCTTGTATAGCAGCTCTCCTTCTGATCATTCCCATTTCTTTCCCTGTAAACAACATACTTATAGACATAATTCCCTCCCCCAAGAGTATAAATCAGTTCGTAGGAACTGGTCTAATTGTTCAACTAGGCTGTTGGGGTCCTCGAATAAAGACTTCCTCTTCTTCTTAAAAGTCCTAACCTCTCTGCTGGTAAGGAGGAGGGGGTAGTTCACCTAAGAGGATACACAGTTAGTGTTAGTACTGTTAGTATCAGGGAAGGCAAAATTCTCAACATATCTTCTACCTTGTTCTAATTCTTGCCAGAGCCTAGAGTACGATCCTTCTTTAGGGACAGTGTTAATACAGTGTTAATTCCAGTCCCTGTCTCCCTTCCTGGAGTGACTGCTGCTGCCACCAGTTCAATATTAAGATTATAGGGAGCGTAACTTGGCTCCTTCTCTGAAAAAGGAATCTTATTGTTTACACATAAATTTAAAGCCTGAATTTTCATCAGACCCGTATTTTGGCCAAAATACTGCTGTTTCCTTAATTGTTTTTTTTGTCCAGACTGATACACAATATTTAACCCTTTTTTTTTTTAATTATTTTTCTTTTACAATCCCTCTAATTTTGGGATTATGTTTCCAATTTCTTATCATTCTTCAGGAAGAACTATTAGTAGGCACTCCCCCAGGGATATCCCTGTCCCCTGGAACTCATATTTTCCCATTTTTCCTAACCCTCGCCAGTATGTGCTACAGAATTTTCCCTTCTGCAGTGTACCACACACCAACGTACTGAAAGATGGGGGTGTACCACCAAGCACTTCCCCGTGCCAGCATTACCGCACAACTGAGTTTACCAGATTCCCTGGTGTACTTCCAAGCACTTCCCCGTGCAAAGATTATTGTACACCAGATTCCCCTGGTGTAGAGCCAGCACTTCCCCGTGCAAGGGCTTACCATACACCAGATCACCCGACCCCCAAGGCAATACTTAATATTTCTTACCTTGGTCTGTGCACAGAGTTACCGGATCGATTCTTAAAAAAAAAAAAAAAAAAAAAGAGTGACTACCTTCTTCCTTTCCCCACTACTTCACGGATCCTGCCTCTTTAACCAGTCTCGGGCCCTCTGTCAGCTTTCCGCAGAACCACCACCGTCGATGCACAGGACCGCTGAAATCAGCGGGGCATGCCTTCCTGCTGCTGTGGCGGTGGGGCTCCCCAGTAGGTGACTGGATCCCGGACGAGCCCCCAAATTGTGAGAAACACTCCGTAACCAATAACTTAGGCTCAGGCGAGGATCTCAGTGAAGTAGTAATTTATTCGCGATTGCAATGGCGGGCGCCCCACAAGCAGGAGAGAGCACATCTACTAGTTCCAAAACACAGTTTATATACCTTTTGATGGCAGGACCCTCCCCTGTTTCCCCACTGAGTGGGTAATCCAGATTCACAATCTACCTGATGCTTCACAAACAATGCATGGCCTTCAGTTGCCGGCCTGTTACATTTCAAATTTCTTTTGACATTTTTACTGCTTGAAGTGGTAATGTTTCTTCACTTATCTGACTTGACACCGTGATTTTCACCTAATTGTCCTAAGGAGTCTGATTGTCTGCATTTTACAAGGTCGCCTGCTAAACTTTCTTATCCCTGTAAGCATATCTCAGTACCACATTCCCTCCTTCTAAACAATGTAACTCTGCAAAAACAACATTTCTATTCCCACACCTGCAACTCACTCACCTTGCCAGAGGCAGCTCTGGGTGTGATGTCCCAGGTTGTACACTGTGTTTCAGCTTTATCAAATGAAAACAGTCACAGGATAGTCAGTTGCCAGTATTACTACCCATCCCTCAACAACACAAGGGACCCCATTTACAACATTATCATTTCAAAACAGTGGACAACTTGCCTCAGCACCTTAGAAATAGACCAAACCAGTCACTGAGCTGCCAAATGAGAGCTTGAAAATTCCGGAAGGTGTTCTTTCCTTTGGCTGACTCCTCCTGAGGTTTATCTAAGGCTTGCCAAAAAAAAAAAAATAAAATAAAGAAAAAAAAACAGTCCACATCTGAAAGCTTTGACGATTCAACAACAAACCTCTCCTCCAGCACTATTCAAGGACTATGCGAGCAGCTGCTCGCAAGCAGCTCAACTCTCCCCCATCCACATCTGCCAAACACCACAGAGATGACTGTGCCAGCTGCCCTTCAGTATGTGCCCAGAGGCAGACCGGATATCTTTGCCAAAACAGTCCGGACAATGTATTAGTACACCCATGGCCTACCACATCAGCTGTCATCACATCTTAGTTAATTGCCAGGGTCATCATCAGCTGCAAAAACAGAGTACCAGCATTCACTAGGACACCAGCCCCAGTGCCCACCTGCTCCACAATGCTGACTAGTACTGATGCAACATACCATTGTGCTCACCTGTTCCGCTCCGAATCCAAGCTCCAACAGTGCAGCCAGTATCATCCACATCACCTGGGAAAACAAAGGGATTAAATGATCATTGCATTCACAACAAATCACCCAATGGTGGTTTTTCGTTGTTGTTGTTGTTTGTGTGTGTTTCTTGTTTCTTTTTTTTTTTTTTTTTTGAAATCTGTTTTAGCATGCAGACAAGAGAACTGGGGTGTTTCTAGAAGCAACAATCCCCATGCTATTGCTGCAGCTTTGAATATTGAAAGGACAATACGACCCAGCAAGTAACTGGAACTTTCTTAACTGGAAATAGCTCAAACATTTTTTTATGTAGAAAGAAAAATCTAGGAGCAAAACAGATTATATGCCAAAACAATCAAACACCAAACAATCTTCCCTTTGCTTCAGATAAGGGATGACCAGGCTGACAACACTAACCTTCCTGCAAGTGCTCCGTGACATGAGGATTTCCCTTCCCTCTCCACTACTGCACTAAGCACTTGCAAAGAAAAGAGAAAAGCACACTCTGAGGCACCTCATAGCCACAGCGTACCTGCTGCAATACCTCTCTCTTCCCAGCTCTGGTACTTCAGCTGCTCACCAGTTCTAACTGAGATTCCTCGCTCACAGCGCCACAGCAAACTCTGCCCGGGCCACACAACACACACTACACGAGCTCAATTGCTTAAGACACACAAGCTGGAATGTTCCCGCCCAACAATCAGTTGCATCGCACAAGAAGGATGCAGCATATTCCTAGAAACCAAACCTACCAGTCCTGAGCAGCTCCCCACCTCCTCCTGCCAACCACACTCAGCACACACACACTATTTGCCCCTCAAAAAAACACAAAAACTTAGAACATGCACACACAAAAAAAAACAACTGAGCTCCACAAATGCCAAAAAGACATGCACGCACAGCAGCCCCGGCAGGGGTAATCACAGACTTACCCTTTGCAGATGAAAAAGGTGACTCTGATACAACCCTGCTCAGTTTCTTGGTAATGCTGCATCTACGCTATCAAGCCATGTGTACCATGCAATCAAGCTGGTTTTAGTCCTCTGGAGAGTTACACCAGTGGTTTTACACATTTAGAGATTAAAATATAGCTCAAAAACAGAAGAGTATACCACCATCACAAAAAACAGTGAGCCAGCAACCTCTACTAAATATCCCTCTATTAAGTGAATTCCAAGCACTTAGAAATCCAGAAATCCATAGACTCCAGCCTGCCTAGAGAACCCTGCAACTGACTGAAGGAAAATCAAAACACTTACCCCAAAGAGCAGCCCAGGCAGAAGGAGCTCTCTGATGGCATGCCTGCGGCTCATATACCATTTGGCCCCACCCAGCACCCAAACCAAATCACGTGGTAAAGGGGAGGGGCAAATCAAAAGAAAGTAGGTAGAAAGCAGGCACAACAGCAGCTGTGATGTTTTATTTGATTTTCTTTTTTTGTTTGTTTCTTTTTTAAAATCTGCTTTATCTCAAAAGCATGCAGAGAGCAGACAAGAGACCTGGGGTGTTTCTAGAAGCAAAAATCCCCTTTTGCTGCAGCTTTTAATGTTGAACTGACAATATTACCAAGCAAGTAACTGAAACTTCTTCAACTGGAGTTAGTTTAAACGGGCTCACCATCATCTGCAAACACAGAGAACCAGCATTCACTAGGCCTAACCCTAGCCCCAGCCCTAGCCCCTAACCACAACCCTCGTTCCTGAGAACTACATTTCCCAGTATGCTCTGGGCACCAAACATGGCCTCCCGGAAGTCCTGAACCCGAGAACTTCATTTCCCGGTATGCTCTGGGCACTCAACATGGCCTCCCGGAAGTCCGGAGTCCCAGAACTTAATTTCCCGGCATGCTCTGGGCACCCAACATGGCGTCCCGGAAGTCCGGAGTCCCAGAACTACATCTCCCGGCGTGCTCTGGGCACCCAACATGGCCTCCCGGAAGTCCGGAGTCCCAGAACTTTATTTCCCGGTATGCTCTGGGCACCCAGCATGACCTCCTGGAAGCCTGGTGCCGGAAAACTACACCTACTAGCATTCCCTGGAGAGCTGGCATGGCCAATCAGAGAACCCTAGCCGTTACCGCCCTTACACAAAAAAGCTTCAAGCCCTAACCCTAAAAATCATCAAAACCCCTACAGACCTAACCCAAACTATTTACCACACTAAACCCCTGAAGACCTATGCCTAAAACCCCTAAACCAATAAATTAAGACGCTCAAATCCCAAACCCACAAAATTAAGATGCTCAAATCCCAAATCCAAAAAAAAAATAGGACATTCAGAACCCAAACCCAAAAAATAAGGACGCTCCAAACCCTAACCCAAAACATTAGGACACTCAAAACCCTAACCAAAAAAAAATTAGGACACTCAAAAACCTAATCCTGGAGAACTTAACCTGAAAAAAAAAAAAAAATTAAGATCTTAAAACCCTAACCCTAAGTAACTGACCAAAAATAAAACCCTAAGACCCTAACCCTAAAAAACATATCAACACTACAACACGAAAAACTCTAAAACCCTAACACGCTAACCCTGAAACCCTTAAAGCCCTAACCCCCAAATTCCTAAAATCCTAACTGTTAAAACTCCAACCCTAAAAACCTTAAAATCCTAAACATAAACCCTGAGAACGCTTACCCTGAAACCCAACCCTAGTGCCCTATCCCCTAAACCTTAAAAGTGTGAATCAATCTTTGGAAAATAATATAGGCTCAGGAGAGGATCTCAGTACAGTAGCATTTTCATTTGAGATTACAATGGTGGGGGTCCCGCAAGCAGGAGGGTGCCTACTAATTCCATACAGTTTATATACTTTTTTTTTCCTCCCAAGGGCCAGGACCCTCCTGTTTCCCACTGTGCAATCCAGGTTCATGCTCTATCTGGTGCTTCACAGAAAATACACAGCTGCTGGCCTGTTACAAGTCACATTTCTTTTGAGGCTTTTATTCTTTGAGGTGGTAATATTTCTTACACCGTGATTTCCACCTAATGGCGGTAAGGATTCTGGTTGTCTGCATTTTACAAGGTTGTCTGTTGTAATAAATGACTAAGTCCCAAATAGGATTACAATCAAAGTTTACAATTTATTAAATGAATAGAGGTAAGCAAACAGCACTGGGTGCGCCGGGAGTCTCTGCTCCACCAAGACGCACACAAGTTACATCAGGCGGCTGGTTTTTATGCTCCTAGGCTAATACATATTCGTTACTACTTCTAGAAAAGGCAGGGTTATTATAATTAATTCCTGGAATCCGAACCCGCCCACTGATGCATGCTTTATCAGTCTCTGGTGGTCCCTCTGGGGGTCTCTCGTACTGAAGGCTCATAGTCTTCCTCCCAGGCTTTTCCCTTGTCCTTCTCCTTTGTCCATCTTGGCTGGATGTCAGAGACTTGCATAGTGCCCCATGCAATAGTCATAACAGTTAGCAGTTATTCTGAAACCCCTTTGTTCTCTTATCCCCTGTTGACCCAAATTGCTGGACCATTCCTTTGCAAGATGAGAAGAGGTAAAGAGAGCAGGAGGAACAGCACCCCTGTTTTTGGTCTGGCTTAGTTCAACAGGGTGCAGCACAAGCAACCAGGCTGTTTCTCTTCAAAGACTTGCCTTAGCATTGGTGAAGGAAACTGACCGGGCTGACAACCCTCTCACCTATTTGCACCACTCTACAACATGGGGACTTCACCTCTCCAAGGCTGCATGAGGGAAGGGCGGAAACAAGAAAAAAAGCACATCCTGAGGCACCTCATAACCACAGCCTACCTACTGCAATACTTATATCTCTCTTCCCAGCTGCTTTACCTCTGCCGCTCTCCATCTCCAAACCACATTCTTTTTAACTGCCATGCAGAGTGGCAGTCCTCCGGGCACCATAGAGCAGCACCATATTTTTATTTTTTTGATTAGTATTTTTTAATTTCAAAACAGCATTCCACTTCCCTCTGAAGATGGACAGTAGGTCCAGCCAGTCACTGAGTTGCCAACACAGAGCTTCACAGTTCCAGAAGGCGCTCTTTCCTTTGACCGATTCCTTATAAATGTTATCTACCACTGGCAAAAGCAATAAACAGACTGCAAACATGCACTGCCATGTTTGACAAACTTTATGTTTTTAATTTTATTGTTTCAAAAGAGCAGTCCACTTGCCTCTACATCTGTGAAGTAGATCAAACCAGTCACTAAGTTGCCGAACAAGAACTTGAAGGTTCCAGAAAGCACTGTTTCCTTTGACCGGTTCTTCCTAATGTTTACCTACTGCTGGAAAAAAAGCAAAAAGACTCTGTGCCAGCTGCCCTTGAGTACTCGCCCAGAGCTTGAGTATTCACCCACAGACAGACCAGATGTCTTTTCCAAAACAGTCAGCACAATGTATTATTGCACTGATGGAACACCACTTTAGCTACCATCACTAATTGCCAGGTAGGACAGCTCCAGGCCAAACACACACATAAAGAAGCACGCTACAAACATCATGAATGAAACACGGGAAAAGAATTACTTATGCTATAAGAATTACTCACCTGAAGAAGAGCTGCATGCAATAAAGGCACCTACTACTACATAGATTAATTTACTTTAATGATCCTACTAAATGTCACCTTAAATAGATGTACTTATCTCTTTCAACTTGGAAACACACCAACCCGTAGACTTTGACCCACCACCAGGCAGGGACTAGGAATACTAAGTAGAGGAGAAAACGAGTGTTGTGAGCCTGAAGTGTGTACAACCATAGTAAAGACGGCTCCTGAGAGGATGGGGAAACAAAGGGAAAGCTGCTTACCTCTAAGAAGTTGTCCTTGATCTTTGTGCCACGGACATTTGTCTTGAATGCTCGGCGCACGAGTTTAGGGGTCCCCGTCCGTTGAAGGTTTACCTTGGGGAAGTCCTACATGGTTCCACCCGCATTACTTATTTTTTCTGCCAGCAGGCAGTGGCAGAAAATCCTGAGAAACGGCAGACACATCAAACCATTTTCTCAATAATGGAAGCAGTGCAAACCGCACTGAAAACTGCAAGTGAAAACAGCAGAAATACACACCCCACGCTGTCTCAGGTAGGAAATAACTGCCCTGAGCAACATGCCCTTCCCAGGGTGAACCCAATCTACCCAAGGCCTTAGGGGGAAGGCAGAAAAGGAACCCAAGACTCTTAGTATGTCTCCTGAGAATCGCAATTTCCATTTACTCCATGTCTTCTGGTCTCACAGGATGAGGCAGAGGTATAATTAATTCCTTCTCCATCTCTCTGCAAAGAGCTTTTCTCATATCTGTGACAAAGAAGAAAAATGTTCTGATCATGGGAGTCATTCCACAAAGCCACACATGGTGAATTCACTATTACAGATAAGATCATTTTTAGTCAAAAACACCTCGGCCACAACGTTACCACTGCAAACATAGCACTGCACAAAAATTCAACTCAGGATATAGGAAAAGGTGATCTAAGAAGACGAATGAAGGTGACCAAAAGCATCTGCAACAACCATCTGGTAGATGGTTGTCCACAGCCACTGGATTTCATGGTCGTCTTTCCTGACAAATGAATCCTGGAACAACAGAAAAGATACACAACATGTCCACAACAACTTCTGAGGAGACTATTGAACAGAAAAAAAAAAATAAAAAAATAGAAACAGCAAGCGGCTAGTATGTCAGTTTTGTTAACAGAGTAACATTAACATACTAGAAATTTCCACGTTCTATGTAGCCCCAAGGCGGTGCTGGGTTCATCCACTGATATTATTGAGGTGGCACAATGTCAGAGATAGCTAACAGACAAGGTACACCCAAGATGCACCCAGTTTGGATCAGCTTGCATATGAGTCTGCTGATACATCAGTGCTGTTCTTCCAGAAGCAGACAGACTGTTACTCGTTCCTCGGTGGAGCTGTTATAAGTTGCCCCCTTAATTAATTTTCAGAGATCATTGCATTAATAATAGAAAGGAATTTATTGAGTAAGCCAACAGCAAGCAAAACAGCGCTGGGCGGCCGGGGAATCTAGGCTCCGCCAACAGCATGCACCTCACCCCCGCCAGGGTCCCTTTTTATAGCTTGCTAATTCCGGGATTACGCAGCACATCCTGGTATATTCTGCAACTGCGCACACTGTTGCTAGGCGGTCATCTCTGTCCCTCTGGTGGTCGTGAAGATGAAGGCCATAGTCTTCCTTGGCGTTGTGGTTCAACTTCTTTTTTTTATTTGGTCATGTTGGCCCAGCGTGAGACAGGAAGGCAGGATGTTGATACACTAGTTTAGCAACTTATCAGGAGGTGGTTACATGAGCTTTGCAGCAGTGTCTTTGAACAAAAGAGGCAACTGAGATGCAGAAGGAGAGAAGGGGAGGGGGTTCTCTTTTTTGTTACATTAAGCAAAAGAATTTTCATAGTGTCTAGCCAAGTATTATACAGCTCCTTACTTCAGCAGGGAGCTTTCGCAACTTCTGCTCCTCAGACAGAACTCCTTGTTTTTTATAATACAAAAGACAATGAACAAACATTTATGGTGTATTACAAAAAGCATTTGTGAGCAGAATGAGGTCCTGGGGAAGTCTGGGATGGGCAGAGTACAGGCCAGCACAGGGACACAGGTGGGGGTGTCCATTTTTACAGGGTACCCGCACACCATGGGACTGCAGCACTGTGAGGCCAGGAGTGCTGACAGGCTGGGAAAGCAGCATCCTAAATCCTGGACTAAGGTCCCCGAGCTGGGTGAGGGCAAGCTACCAGCTTGGTCTCAGCAGGGTGCAAGACTGGGCCTGGTTATGGGTAAGATGATGCCAGGGAACAGTCTCTGTTGACAATCCTGCAGGACACTCCAGAAAATACACCCTCCATAAAGGCTCCTTAGACTGCACTGGGGTAAGAAGAAGGATTTATGGCAGCAGGCTATGTCTGCCATATGGCATCTACCACCAGGCTTGGAGGAAAGCTGAGGTGTGAAAGCTGTGCTGCCCTCAGGCGGCAGCACAGCGCAGCAGACCGATGCCAGGCAGGCTGTGGGCTCTCCCGAATGCCCTGGCTTTCCCCCCACCTCACATCCTAGGTACCTCCATCTTCAGGGAGGGGAGGGGAGGGGAGGGGAGGGGAGGGGAGGGGAGGGGAGGGGGAGTTGGCTTGTCCATATGGTGACAAACATACCCCCACCTTGCCCTTTTTGCAGTGAAAAATTAAAGTACAGAGAGGTAGGGGATCTGCCTAAGTCTGGCTATGAACAGGAGGTGTTGATGGGTAGGTGTGACCCACCAGGCAGCCCAGGAGTTGGGCCTGGCTTCACTCTGACGCACTGCATGAGTCCACATCCTCACTCTCCTCTGGGTGTATGATCCCTGCAGCACAGCGTGCCATGATCCTCATCCAGCGCTGTTTCAGCTCCTCTGTGTCGGCCAGGAAGGTATAGACCTGCTGGGACTGTGCCAGCTGGAAGAGGTGTTGGGCTTTGCCCTGTGGCAGGTCCCTTACCTGGTATCCCAGCAGTGGAATGGAGGTGTGGGCTCGGACATCCTGCTAAGAGAGAACACAGCAATGAAAGGCAGGCAATCTAAGCACTGGGCTGCCCCCTTGCAGATGGAGCTGAGCCCAGCCTTACCTGGGGGGCTGCATAAATGTACAGCACAAGGGGATCATCCCATGGGATAACAAACCAGCCTCTCATGCCTCCCTTGCCGTTCTTGTCCAGCAGCTGCAGGGAACTGCACAGAAGACTCCTGCCTGATATCTCTGCAGCTCCCTTCTGCCAAAAAAAAAATAAAATAAAATAATAAAATAATAATAATAAAAAAAACCAGCCAAACACTCAGTGTTAGTGGAGGCAGAAAGGGCTGGGAATGGCAGCAGAGGTTAGAGGAGCAGGGCACAGGGAGGATGGGCAGAGAGGGGTACAACTGACCTCCAGGATGCCTTTGTGCTTCCACTCCTGGTCCTCCAGCACTACATGGCCCATCAGGAAGACATAGCATTCCTGACATACACGGTTTAGGCGGTTCCCATCATACTGAAGCTTCACCTTGTGTTCTGAGCAGCGAGCACACACCACCTACAACCATCAGGCATGGACACTGATGGGGCTAGGGTAAAACTGGGGCATCCCTATAACTCCATGAGGAGCTGAGGGACAGGAAACAGCCCCAAACCCAGGTAAAGGGGTGCAGAGTGTACAAAGGCTGCATTCCTGGCCCAACTGCTCAGGCCAGAAGGGAAGGGAGGAGTTGGGGGAGAGGGTAACTCACATATCCACAAGCTCTACAGTGGTGTCTCCGGCGCATGATGGCATTGAAGGGCTCCTTGCAGCGCATGCACATGGTCACCAAGTTGTCCCGCACCCACTGTGGGGCTCGGCAGCCCAGCTCTTCTGTCTGAGGGTGGGAAATGGCATTGCTGGGGCTAGCTAGTCATGGTCAGGGTGGTCCTGCTCACACTCCTCTCAGCCTCCTCAGGCCCTCTGCACTTACTTGTCCCTCCCCAGTCTGCCCCCACTAGTTCTGTAGGGTTTAGCTTAGGAAATTGAGGCACAGCAAAGTGGGATCTCCCTGAGCTTCAGCGTATGGGGGTGCTGGAGGCAGACAGAACATGGGAAGGACAGAAGGGTTACCTTGAGTGTGGGGTTTCCTGTCTCCAGCCCACGCACAACCATCTTAAAGCTCTCACTCCTCTTCTCCTTCCTGTCAATGGCATCCTGGAAAGCCTAAAAGGGAAGGCAGGGCTGGAAGGACAGATAGGGGGGATACCCAAACACTGACAGGTAGGGGATAAGCACCCCTGGGGACCCAGGCATCCAGCTGGTGTGGGATGTGCCACTTCTCACAGCACTCAGCCGTACCTTGATCCAGGCATTCATTTCCTCCCCAGACCTAAGTGCAAAAAGCGAGATGGATGAGCTGGCATCCCTCCTCCCTGAGGAGAAATGGGGCCATCACACTTTTCCTTACCTGGCCTGCAGCTCCAGTGTCCGTTGCTTTCCCGAGACTAGGAAGGTGTGAGGGAATTGCATATCATTCAGCTCCTGCACCTGAGAGACACCAAAGAGAACATGGGAAGCAGCTGAACAAACATCCAGCTCAAAGGGACCTCCATCTGTGAAGTGAGTAACAGGGAGTTCCCTCAGGCAGAAGCCCTTCAGCCCCTCAAATCCGTGCATGACATTGCAGTGCAATCTCACAGGATCAGGCTGCAACCAGTCCCCCTCACCCACAACATCAACCCTGGCTCCAAATTCTTCCTCCCTTCCCAGGAAGTACAAGGTAGCAGCCACACTACACCCCAGAGAGGGCTGCATTTGGAGGAAGCCTCTGAAACTGCTAACCAAGGCCTTGGGGAAAGCAAAAAGACAAAGGGCTTGTCTGACCTTCATGCCATCCATGTCAATGCGGAGGCGGACCTGGAACTCAGCGCCCACCTGAATGACCTTAGGCACGCAGTACAGCAGCATGTTGTTGAACTGTGCAGGAGAAGAAGAGTGTGGGTCTGTGCCCAGCAACCTATCTGCTCAGGGCTGAGGGGTTCACTAGGATCAAGGGTCCCTCAGACCCTAGGAGCTGAGCCGATCCCTGGGAAGGATTTGGACTAGAAGGTGCCTACTTCTGCCCCAGCCCTCTCCTGCCCTACAAAGGGAAAACACTACAGGATTCTGGCGTCCCCCAGGGAATCAGAGGTTCCCAAACACATGGAGCCCTGAACCAGGGTGTTCAAACCCCCCAGATGTGAAATAATCCTTTCTATACAGAGATGAGCCACCACCACCCCTGGCCAAGCTGTCTGCCCCTCTCGCCATCCCTATCCCACCTGCTCCCTGCCCCTTCCCCCTGGCATCCTGGCTCCCACCAGAAACAGGTACTTCTCCGATGTGCTGTTGTTGCGGGTTGAGATTTTTTGGACTGGCCCCTCCTTGATCAGCTCATTGGAGGGATCCACAATGTCATCCTCAAGGCCCAGTCTCTGGTAGACCTCCCAGAGGTTCTGCAGCCGCTCCTGGGGGAGGCAGAGGAACCTGTCTGGGAGGGAGCTGAACAGCCAACACCTGGGTCCCCTCCAGCCCCAGCCCAGCTACTGAGTACTGGGGGAGATGGCACATGTCACTCACCCCAGACTGACCTTCACGAGCAGCTTCCAGCCTGGAAACAGCCAGTCACAACACGGCTGACGCTACAGGCATTATTTCCCCAGGCTCGGGGAGATGAGGGTCAGACATCAAAAGCAAAGTCTAACCTCCCCGGCTGAACCCTGCCCCATTCTGGGCAGGGTTTTGCTCTATTCTGAGTTGCACAGCAAAGAGGCCATAAGAAAATCTGGCAGAGTGCCAGCAAATCACCATGCCATGACTTGCAAAGCATTGCCAGCTGTGACAGGTACTCACCATCTCAGCAATAGCTGTATTTGAATGCTTGGCCACCATGAAAATCATCTCCAGGGCCTCTGCAAGGAAAAGAGAAAGGAAGAAGGGTTAAGCTCCTGCTGTGGAGAGGTAGGAGAAAACTCCTGCATCTGTCCTCACCAGCAACCGCACATGCAGTGGCTGCTGTCCTACCCTGGATACCATCTGAATGGCCCTGAGCACCACACAGGTGCCTGGGTCCAGCTAGATTGTGCAGCACAGGCAGTCGTGGGGAGACACAGGGTGCTAATTTATCCTTCATCCCAGCTGGACTGGGAACTGCTGTTATCCACACGGTTGTGATACCTCTCCTGGTCGTGGCAGATCTCCCTGCAGGGAAATGCTCTGCAGCAGGGCACCTTGTCCTGAACCATCACCCACCTCTCCCAACAACTTTCACAAACCCTAAAGGGGTCAGAAAAGTGTCATACTCAGAGGTTTATCCAAGAGCAGCTGTTGAGAGGACCCAGGTAGCCTGATGTCCATGTACAATGTCAGGAGCTGTCAATTCCCCCACCAACCCACCCCACTGCTCACTACAGCAAGGAGCTCTTACTCTCTGCATCATTCCGATCTGGGGACTCAGGTGGCAGTTTTTGGATATAGTCTTTTAAGAGGAGTTCATAGCGTGGGATCCTCTGCACTGGTTCCAGCATATGGTGCTGCAGTGTTAGGTTAGCACAGACCTTCCTCTTCTGACCCATGCACAGAGAAAGAAACAGTAAACACAGTAGTTCCTACTCTCCTCTGCTTCCTCCCTAGAGGGAGATTTTGGGAAGCATTCCTGTGGTCCCCCCACACTGCCATGGCCTATCACCTGGATGTCAGCAATGAGCTCCTGGAAGGGCAGTGATTTCTCTGTCCAAACGGTGATGAGCTCCACAGCCTTGTTGAAGTTCTTCACATATTCACCGTACATTTTCAGGAATGGTGCAAGCTTCTGGATCATGTCCCCGATCCTTGGGTGGGAGCTCCTGCAGTAGGGAACCACAGCTTCCTCAGACCATAGGGAAGATGGACAGCAAGAGATAAAAAAAGGGGGGCAGTTTATGCATGACAGAGGTTTATGGCTACATCCTCATACAACTCCCCACTCTCTAGAACAGGTACATGGCCAGCCAGCCTTAGCATTCATTCCTGGGAACACCCCTAAGCCACATGAGATGTCACTCCGCTTTTCAGAAATAGCTTAATCTGGGCTGGACTGTTTTAAGGAAGTGCTCTCCGGCACAAAGACGTCTGGAGCAAAACAGGCTTGAACTCTCTAGTCCTATTGGGAGGCCAAATTCGCCACTGCTCCTTTATTCTGGGAAATTAACCCAAGCATCCTGAACCCTCCCCTCCCACAGCTCACCAATTCTCCATGCGCTTCTGCAGCTCTGGCAGGAAGAACTTGGCATGGAACTGGTAGATGGAAGAAATGTTGGAGAAGATCATTTTTACCACATCCTCTGGGACTGTCTTCCCATTTTTGGCTTCTTTCATCAGCTCTGTATAGAACACCTGAAAGAAAGGTAGGAGAAGATCACATTCGAGATCATCCAAGGAACCTGAATGTGCACAAGCCCAAGGGACCTGACAAAATGCATCCACAGGGCCTGATGGGATTGGTGGATGAAGTTGCTAAGCCACTACCCCTCGTATTTGAGAAGCTGTGGCAGTCTGGTGAAGCTGTGGCATTCTGGTGAAGTTCTCAGTGAATGGAAAAGGACAAACTTAAACCCCATCTTTAAAAAGGTAAAAAAGGAAGACCCAGGGAACAGACCTGGCAGGCCAGTCAGTCTCACCTCTGTGCTTGGCAAGACCATGGAGCAGACCCTCCTGGAAACTATGCTAAGGCACACAGAGATCAGAGAGGCAATTTGTCACAGCCAACATGGCTTCACTAAAGGCAGATCGTGCCAGACAAATTTAGTGGCTTTCTACAACAGAGTTAAAGCATTGGTGGATAAGGGAAGAGCAACTGATATCATCTACCTGGACACATGCAAAGCACTTGACATGGCACTACACAACATTCTTTTCTCTAAATTGGAGAGACATGGATTTGATGGATGGACCACTTGGTGGGTAAGGAACTGATTGGATGGTTGCACTTAGAGTTGCAGACAACAGCTCAATGTCCAGGTGGAGACCAGTGAGGAGCGGTGTCCCACAGGGGGGTCAGTATTGAGACCAGCACTGTTTAACATCTTTGTCAGTGACATGGACAATGGGATTGAGTGCACCCTCAGCAAGTTTGCTGAGGAGACTGAGCTGCATGGTGTGGTCAACACACTGGAGGGAAGGGATGCCATCCAGAGAGACCTGGACAGGACTGAGAGGTGGGCCTGGGAAAACCTCAAGATGTTCAACAAGGCCAAGTGCAAGGGCCTGCACCTGGGTCAAGGCAATCGCAAACATAAATACAGGATGGGTGATGAAGTGAAAAGAGAGCAGCCCTGTGGAAAAGGTCTTGAGGGTACTGGTGGATGAAAAACTGAACATGAGCCAGAAATGTGCGCTTGCAGCCCAAAAAGCCAATCGTATCTTGAGCTGCATGACAAGTACGGCCAGCAGGTCAAGGGAGGTGCTTCTCCCACCCTGCTCTGCTCTCCATGCTATCATCTGCAGTGGTGCGTTCAGTTCTAGAGCCCCCAGCAGAAGAAAGACATGGACCTGTTAGAAGAAAGACATGGACCTGTCCAGAGGAGGCTTGTAACGATGATCAGAAGCTGGAGCACTTCTGCTATGAGGATAGACTGAGAGAGTTGGCATTGAGTTCAGCCTAGAGAAGGAAAGGATCCAGGGAGGCCTTATAGTACTTAAAGAGGACCTACAAGAAAGCTGGAGAGAGATTCTATCAGGGAGCACAGGAATAGGACAAGGAGTAATGGATTTAAGGTAAAAGAGGGTAGATTTAGATTAGACGTTAGGAAGAAATTATTTACTATGAGGGTGGTGAGGCACTGGAACAGGCTGCCCAGAGAAACTGTGTATGCCCCATCCCTGGTAGTGTTCAAGGCCAGGTTGGATGGGGCTTTGAGCAATCTGGTCTAATGGAAGGTGTTCACGCCCACAGCAGGTGAGTTGGAATTTAGTGGTCTTTGAAGTCCCTCCCAACTCAAACAATTCTGTGATTCTATGACTCTATGATTTTGTGATTCTCTGGCTGTGATGACCAGCAACCCAGCAAGGCTCACATCTGCACAGATTCATTCTCTCCATAACCTCCAGGAAACAGTTCCTGGCCTATGCACACACTGAACTGAGCCCAGGCACTGCCACAGTATCCCAGCCCTGTCAAGGAGAACAAGACAACTGCTAAGTGTGTGCCTGGTTTGTCAGCGTGGGCTGCCCAGGCTGTGCTAGTGGGGGCTGGTTGCAGCAGGGCTATCACTTCCCAGGCTTGCATGCACTTTTCTGCTCCCCAGCTCACCTGGTCAAGAAGGTGGAGGCGGTTGACGTAAGCCTGCTCTGTCTCCAGCAGCTCCAGAGCGATTTTCTTTTCCTCTGGCTCCTGCATGAGGAGAAGGGCTCAGTCTCATGGGCAGTGATGTGAGCTGTCCCTAACAGCCTGAGGGGATCCAGCTCTGTTCCGCAGGGTTCAGAGCCCACAGTGCAGCTGGAAGCGGACCTTACTCTGGGTCAGGGCAAAGGAAGGGCTTCAACAAAGCATCCAGCAAAACTGAGTGTGAAAACAAAACTGTGTGAAAACAAAGCAGGCTGTGGGGAAGCTTGGCTCACATTCTTATAGGTCACTCCTTTCTCCATGTCCATTTCTCCTAGGGCAATACAGGCCTAGTGATCTCATATAGTAGGGCAGCATGGGGTGGGTTAACCCCATGGTCTGCAGTTCTACCAAGGCTTCTGAATGAGACCTGCAGAAATGCATCTGCAATTGGCATGGGTGACGCTGTGGGACCAACCATGCTATAGTTATATCAGAGCTAGAAGACACAAGCTTTACCTGGATCTATCTGACTACAGGGAATTTGTGCCCAAAGCACCAGGAACAGGGCCACTTCTCTGTCACCCCCTGCACCAGACCTTGAACAGGCAGTGACTTGCTCAGCAGAGACCTCAGCTCTGATCCAGCACACACACCTGGGTGTGAGCACCCATCAGCCTACCAGGAACCTCCTCCAGAGCTCACCTTGCTGACAGCTTCCAGGCCTGGATCCTGTTGCCTCCTCCAGTTGTCCCCGCTGATCTTGTGTCGGAAAGAACGAAGGCATTTGAAGCTAAGCCCCTTCTGAACTTGCTGCTCTTTCTGCCCTGCTGCTGAGGCCTTCCTCTTCTGCTGTTCCTCCTCCTCCTCACTCTCTTGCTCTGCTTGGTGCCTGGCAGCCATCTGGGAGAAGTTCTGGCCCTGGCTGGCTGAGGATGTTGGAAGCTGTTGGGGCTGGCTTGTCACAGGATAAGCCTGGCCATGCAGAGAGTGTTAATCCCTCGAGGGGAATTTGCCAACCCTGCAAGGAGGGGAACCAGCATGATCAGACGCCCCAGCACAGTGCAGGCCTCCCGGTTGCCAGCCCATAGGCTGGCTTTCCCACAGCACTGTCCTGAGCTGGCCTAGGATCAGGCTACCATCCTCAAGCAAGATGGTAGGAAATGGCAGCACTTCAGTGCTGATGCTACCCTGCTCTGCCACAACCCTGCTGATACAAACCAGTGTCTGAAAGCCTATACATAGTCTGAGGGTGACATGATCCAGTCTCTCCTCTCCTGGTTCCTCCTGCTGGTGTGGTTAATCCCCATCCTGCTCTACAAGAGCACAGCTCAGCTATTCACAGGCAGCCTGAGCCATCTTAGCCTTCCAGACTTGCACAAGCCACGTATCTCCTTGGCACAGCCCATCATTTCCTCTCAGGCATCACTAGGTGGGAGCAATCTGAAATCTGAAGCTTTGCTGGGTTTTCTGCCCTGTCCCAGGCTCTTCTCCCCCCCACTCCTGATGTCTCCATGCAATAACACACAAACATGCCACCACGTTTTGCTGAATGCAGCCAAAATTCTGGGCTACAACAGATCACCTGGAGGTTTTCCCCTCCCACTTCAGTGTTTCTTCCCAGAGATATGTCTCTGCCAACTTGTTCCCCATGTCTCCATATGCTTGACTTGGCGTAGTGCTCTTCAAGCCACTTCCAGTCTGGATCTCTAGTTTAAAACTAATTTTACTAATTGTGCTAGGGCCTGACTTGGGAAACCTGACAGCCTCTGAATACCTCTCACCAGCTCAACAACTTTCAAGGCAATGCCAGTCCTTGATCATCCCAGACCTTATCCTTTCAAACTTCCTCCCCAGGGTCAGGACAAATCCCACATGAAGACCACTTCCATCTCTGGGCTCACACCATCACTTTGGATACATGTCAGACAAAGCTTGTCTGTACTGTTTATCCATAGAGGGGCATCATCCCTGTTCCCAGCAGGATCCTCTTCCACTTCAAGTCCACGCCATTTAGCTTTGGTGTCAGCAAATGGTGCATCTGGATCTTTGCTTGCTCCCAGCTGTTTAATGCCCAAAGTGCAGACCTGTCCTTTGCAGCACTGGAACAGCTCTGGCTTTCTGTCTACTGCTGCTGTGGAGCCAAAGCAGGGAACCAACTGTCCTGGGCACAAGGCTTTAAAAGCCAAATAGCTAAGAGGTCTCAGCCTTGAGGAAGGTTTGTGGTTTTGCAGAAGGGTGATCTTTTAGTGGCTTTCTCTCTTCTCTTTTCTGGCAAAGACAAAGACAAATACAGAGCAGCACCTTGAAGGTGACAGCAGTGAGCTGTCTGTCACCAAAGAGCTGGTTTTTTAGTAAATTCCTCCAGGCAGAAACTAGTAAGACATCCAGTGGTGGCCTGCAGACAGGAATGGAATGAGGAGGAGGAGGAGAAAAGCAGGATGAAACTGGACATAAAACCATGAAGTTGCAGACAGGAAGTGACTCAATAGCAGACACTCATCTGAAGAGGAGGACAGATCTACCCCACATGGACACGTGTCTGTGAGCTCGTGAGTGCATCCACAGACACGCACACCTGTCCTTGGAGGCAGTCATAGCCCTTCATGTGATAGAGATGATTTATCCATCTCTCCCAGTGCCTTCCAGACCTGTGTCAGCCTAAATCCACTGCTGAGATCCAACAGGGAACTTCTCTGTTCCTATTTGCAGTATGACTTGTGCTGACTTAGGCTACACTGTTTTCTGTTCCATAAAACTTGTTTCCAGGTTCTACAGCTTCCTCTAAAAGTGATAAAAGTTACTTTTATTTCCCCTAACTCAAACATATGAAAACAACAAACACACTGCAGCAGCAAAATGGGGATAGATCAAAGACCACAAATGGTTCCAACACAACATCACAAGACAAATTGTGACTGTAGGACCATGGGAACAACCATACTACTTTGAAGCCCTCCAGAGCACAAAGGTCAAGCAGAGCACACAATGTAGGCAAAGCACCTGGAGCAGAAGGAAATCTTATGTCTCACCATTTTTAGGAAGGGCTGCAAAACCAAGGCTCACTGAGAGCACCTCACAGATACAAGAAAAGGCAAGATTTGGTATCCCTATTTAGCAGATACGAAAACCTAGGCATTGACCACAAACACAACCCACCCCAAGCCTCAGAACCACCTCACTGGAGCAAGGCATATCACCAGCCCTGACTCTGGCCTATGCTGTTTGTCATCCCGTGCGATCTGCAGGTCCCAGCTCATGCTTCAAATGAAGATGCTGTTTTATGGAGCAGCCACACAGCCTGAAAGGCATTGACTCCCCTCCACACACACACTCCCTTGCAAGATGCTTTCTGTTCCCCTTCCTATGGGTCATACTGCTGCAAACAACTGGATGTCTGAAGCTGGTGTCTGAGGCTCAGGCCCTCTAAGACACTCAAGCAGCCGATTTCCAAGGACTGTGAAGCGCCCAGCTGTCTACCTGCTGGCCCAGAGCTCGTGGGGCTGCTCTGGTCAGATGAGTTGCAGAGGAAGCTGGAGGTGTACTGATGGAGCTATGGCAGGAAGCGTGCACACCTACCGCCCCAGGCTGTACTTGCCTTTGGGTGAGAACTGTCTGCATGTTTGCAAACCAAAATCTTCTTCTCCAGAGGCAGCAGAAAAACAACATTCAGCAGGCAGGCTAACTGCAAAGGTACTGAGCCTAAACCTGATCCTGGCACAGAGACCTCCAGCAAAGTCAGTCACCTCCTAGCTAAGGTTTTCAGACTTTGCTCCATGACCTGCAGCATGAGGAAGGCTACAGGGCAAATCTGAGTGCTAAAGAAAAACAAATTCCCCAATTGCCTTTCCCCACAGCCTCCAAACCACCTCCACCATGGGTCTTCTTTCCAAAACCACACCACATGGAGCCCTAATGTACCTGTAGCGCCCCTGACGTTTCCTTCTTACCCACAGTCTTCAAACAGCCACCAGGTTCAGCATGTTCCACTGCCTGCCTGCCTCCCTCTCCATGGCACAGGCTGCGTCAGCTGGGAGCAGATCCCAGGTGTAAGGATGGAGCTGCAGAGGCAGGTGACTGTGGCTCCCGGCCACGGCCCTGAGCCTTTCCCTCCCTTACTCCACTTTGAGGTGTCCCTGGGACCCACAGCACAGCCCAGCTGCTGTCCCTTCTGCAGCAGATGAGCTTTTATCTGGCGCGGCCTCAAAAAGGAAAGAGGAAGCGCACCAGGCTGCAAGGAGAAGCTCTCAAAAACACTGGGAATTTGTTCAGCCTGGCCCCAAACTGGCTGCGGCACCAAAGGCAGGGCAGCAGCAGAGCAGCTGTGTTATAAATGAAGTCTCAACTCAATCTAAATTTAGTAATATTTATAAAAGAATATTTATAAAAGATATAAAAGGCAAGTAAACAGCGCTGGGTGTGCGGGGAGTCTACGCTCCACCAACACGCACACAAGAACATCAAACACTCTAAATATACAGATCATTGCTTTTACATACTAAACCCGAGTATGCCTATACATACGTACAATCAGAAAAGGTAACAAACAATCCTTTAAGTTCCATGGCTTAACAGTCTCCATTTTCCACTCCTTTTCTTAATTACAAACAAGTCTCTATTTTCCACTCCTTTTGAACAATATGTCTTGCTTTAAGTTGTCAAGCAACTCGGCCTTTGGGCCTTACGTATCCCGCTCTTCCCGGATCAAAGAAAAGCATATCCATCTCCTTTTCAAGGCCAATAGTGTCTGGGTCAAAAGGCACGTCCAGGTCAGCAGGGGGCGTAACAGCAAAGGCCTGTAGCGGCGGAGGGGCCGATGGCATAGCAGTCGGATCAGTAAACGAGCCCGCAGCTCGCTCACTGTCTGGCAAACCACACGTTTCTGACTGTGGTCCCACAGGGCTCTTTAAGGCCTCAGAGACAGCTCGCCAGGTGCCGAGCAATCCCACTGCAACCTTGTCGTTTTTAGTTGCAGAGTCCCACAACTTGACATCAATTTGGTCCCATATTTCAGGATCATAAACAGTCTGATTGTTAATAAGGATGTGGGAATATAAATGTTGTTTTTGCAGAGTTACATTGTTTAGAAGGAGGGAATGTGGTACTGAGATATGCTTACAGTGATAAGAAAGCAGGCAACCTTGTAAAATGCAGACAACCAGACTCCTTAGGACAATTAGGTGAAAATCACGGTGTCAAGTCAAGTCAGAAAAGTGAAGAAACATTACCACTTCAAGCAGTAAAAATGTCAAAAGAAATTTGAAATTTAACAGGCCGGCAACTGAAGGCCATGCATTGTTTGTGAAGCATCAGGTAGATTGTGAATCTGGATTACCCACTCAGTGGGGAAACAGGGGAGGGTCCTGTCATCAAAAAGTATATAAACTGTGTTTTGGAACTAGTAGATGCGCTCTCTCCTGCTTGTGGGGCACCCGCCATTGCAATCGCGAATAAATTACTACTTCACTGAGATCCTCGCCTGAGCCTAAGCTATTGGCTACGGAGTGTTTCTCACAAGGAGAATAAGCTCTGTCCTGGTAATAATATGTCCTGGTAAGGTTACCAGGACAGCCTTTGTTCCTAAGGACGTATGATTCCCCATAATGAGCAACTGCTTACCAGTGAGAGGCAGTTGTGTGCACGGGTCCGCTTCTCTCAGCTTGACCTTCTTCCCAGCTCCTGTGTGCCTGTTTCCAGTGACTTTCTGTACGAGCCTCTCTGAGCAGTTTGCTGAGTTTGGCTGAACCCATCTTCATGATGCAATCAATGTGCCTGTTCCTGTCTTGGTCTCTGTTCTGCTAGCCTGTTCCTTTTCATTCCTTCTTTCTGCTTCTTTATTGATGACATAACTTCATCGTGTTGCCTTTTTTTTTTTTTTTTTTTAATCTTGACGACAGGCTCCCCTCTTATACTCTTCACCCCACAATAGTTCTTTTCAAAACAACTTTCCATTGGTCGAACAAGTTTGCAAATAACAGCAACGGCAAACACCCAGCAACTTCGATGCCTTACTGGCTGGAGAACAAGCAACCGGAGACTGCATGGAGTCTCCTGAATCACCCTTCTTTGTTCCCTCTAAACTCTCTTACATTCCTGATGGCTTCATAATTAAGAGTCTGATGTTATCATCAACCACGCGGGCTTTCCGACCCCCATGGCCACACTCCCAAATCTCCCCCTTCTTTATTAATGTCAACCGTTTTCTCGACACGAATTACCACTCCATATATAACAGCTGCAATGCCACGAGCCCGCTACGCGTGCCGGCCCGCGGCAAGCCAGCGGCGGCGGGGCTGTGCCGGGGCAGCCCCCGCAGGGCCGATGGCACTGCGAGGGGCCGCGACCGGGCTGAAAGGGAGCGGAGCGGAGCGGAGCGGAGGCTCCCTGGCCCTCCAGGGCTGCTCTGGTGCGAGGGGACACGAGCCCGCGGGAGGAGGGCGCGCTGGGGCCAGCCTCTTGGCGCGCCGCAGCCGCCCCTGCCCGGCCTTGTCGCGGCCTCCTCAAGCCGCACCTACGGCGCCAGCCGCCTGGCGGCGCTGCCGGGCCGCTGCTGAGCCTCCGTCGCGTTGCCTCCCCCCAGCCCGCCCATGGTCCCGCCCGCGCCCCCTCCGCCTCTCCCGCCATGGTCCCGCCCGCGCGCTCCCCCTCCTCCCTCCCCTCACACGCCCGCGCGGCGCAGGCGCGGTGGCGGCGGGGCCATGGCGGACGCGGCGGCGCTGCCCTCGGAGGCGCTGACGCCCCCTGGCGGCGGCCCCGGGGCGGGGCCGGGGCCGGGCCGGGCCGAGGGCGCCGAGGGCCTGTTCGTGGTGCTGGGCGCCGGGCTCGCCGCTGCCAGCCACCCGCTGCTCTACGTCAAGCTGCTCGTCCAGGTCCGGGGCCGGCTGCGGGGCGGTGAGGGGCGAACCCCCGCGTGGGGGGGTCCGAGGAGGGCCTGTGTGTGGAGGGGTGCCGGGCCCCCTGTGTGACGGGGCAGGGGGTGCCCCGCGCACCGGGACCCCCTGTAAGCGGGGGTTGAACGGGGCAGGAGGGACCCCCGACACGGGGACCGCAGCGTACGGGGGGATGAGGACACCCCGTGTAAGGAGGGACTGTGCTGTACTGCCCCAGCCGAGGCCTCTGTGCAACGGGGACCGCGGTGTGAAGGGGAGCGGGGCGCTCAGGGAGTGCCACGGGAGGGCAAACCCCGCGTGTACCAGGGTTATAACGGACCTCTGTACGGTTGGGGAGGGGCATCCCTGTTTGACTGAGGAGATAAGGGCGTCTTGTGTGTACATCAACCTAGATAATGGGGAAAGCGGCACCTGCATAATGGGGTAATGAGGGGGCCCCATTGCCCAGGGTCCACCTGTATAACAGAGGATGGCACCCTCTCTAATGGGGATCCCTATGTCAGAGTGGGGGGCCTACATATAATTGGGAGGATGAGGGTACCTATAAAACAGGGAGCCTTATATATTAGGAGGATGAGAATACTTTCAGTGACAGGGACTCTATAGGACAGGAAATAGAAAATCATATATAATGGAGGGACAAAGACAACATGTGCAGTGGGGACTTCTTTAAAAGAGAGGAACTGAGACCCCTTTATATGACAGCAGGTGGGGTCCCGTATAAAATGGGACAGGTGAGGATACCTATGCAGTGGGGACTCCTATATAATAAAAGATGAGACATTCCTGTATAATGGGGGGTTGAGGATCCACAGTATCCTGAGAACCCCTCTGTAATGGTAAATGCTATAAAATGAGAGGGATGAGGACCCCTGTTCTCCAGAGACCCTGTTTAATAGGAAGGGGACTGCCCATGTCATGGGACCCCCATGTATCATATGGTAACTGAGTGGGACGTGGCGCTTCAGCAGCTCAGGAAGATGGAATCAAGGCCATGTGGTCTGTCAGGTTCAGGAATGCCAGAACTGTTTTGGGAACCTGTTCATGGGGTTTCTACTGCAGGTTGGGCATGAGCCACTACCACCAACCATTGGAAGAAACGTGCTGGGAAAGAAAGTACTGTACCTGCCTGGCTTCTTTACCTATGGTGAGTGTTCCTCCAGGCCAGCCCACACATGCTGAGTGCAATGCTGGATCCAGCCTCCAGCTGCTCTTCCACCTTCACAGCACCACCTTGGTCTCATTCTGAGGCTGCAGTTAGACATTATATGCTACCACCAGTTGCACAGCCATCAGATGTACCTGTTGTTATGAGGCAGGGACAAGGAAGTGGTGGCCCAGTCTGCATCCCCCTCCTATGGCATGTTGCACTGGCTTGCTTCCATAGCTGAGAGTGCAGTGGGGGTTTGTATGGTGTAGGTTTGTTTGGTGGAGGGTTTTGCATGTATTAGAGATAGCGCATTGTGTTTCTTTGCTACAGAACAGCACTGCAATAACTTGGCCTTCTGCCCAGCTCATTTGTATTGTAGGTGGAGCCCTAAAGGGACAAAAATACCATGAAAGGGGAAGGTAATATATTTCTTTCTTTGTGGCTGCAGCACAGGAGAGGCAGGTGAATACTGCCTGAAAGTAGGAGCTACTTTCACAGGTGTGCAGAACTTTGGGGAAGGTGAGCCCTGAGAGTTAAATGGGGCCAATCCCCAAATCAGACAGCAGTACGTGAGGGTGAAGAGCCAAGAGCAGGAGCAGTACAAAAACACTGCAAGCTGGGACACCCAGAGCTAGAAATGCTCCAATGCTGTGCTTTGGAAGATGATGCATTTTACAAATAGATTTACAGTACTGCAAGAGGGAGATGGGCACTGCCTTCACTCGGGACAGCAGAACATGGGGAGGAGGAACAGTCAGTACCTGCAAGCTCACAGTGGGTTGTATTGGGTTGTATTCCATCCTGTTATACCAGGGACATATTGGCTCCTTTGGCTTTTTTTTTTTTTGTCTGTAAACCTGCCTGGGAGAAGGTGGCAGGGCAGGAGCAGAATCTGACTTTGCAAGGTCTTTATTTACCCTGACTCTGACCCTGCAGGGCAGAGGGAGAAGGTCACAACACGCAACACGAGAGATTATCCCACCCTACCTTAGTTCAGTCCAGACTGCCGTGTAGCCCTTTCAGGTAAGCAAAACAGTCGAAGGATGCACTCATCCTTCCAGTTTAGACAGATGTGACAAAGAATAGTTAAGGTTTCTTTGCAACCTATATTAAATTTATTTAGAGCTTTATAATAAAACATTTGTGGCAGGACTGCAGAGCAGTTGCTGTGACTTCCAGAGCTCCAGTGTGGTTTCAGCTGAATGCTGAAGTGGGGCAGGGTACTCTCCACAGGTTGGCTGTATCCCAGCTGACAGCAGCCTGGTCTTTTCTTACTCAGCCAGACACATTGTGAAAGTGGATGGGAAAAGAGGCCTCTTCCGTGGTCTTACTCCTCGCCTCATCTCAAGCACTTTATCGACTGTCACCAGGGGAAACGTGAAGAAGGTAAAGGTCGTCTTCTCTCTCCATAAATCATCTTGCTGGGGCAGACAGTGCTACTGTAGAAGAGCAACAGAGCCTGCATGTGCTTGTACCCAGCTATGACTGAATACGGAGGATTAAAGTACTTGTTCCACTCCACCATCTGATGGCTCTAAGTAGTCCTCCAGGACAGAAGGAAAACAGTGCCCATATCCCCAGAACTTACTTTCTAAAGAATCTCAATTGAATTTGACCAGTCACTTGCCTTTTATCTTTTACAAGCAGTCTCATGGTAGTTTTCCTCTGTTTTACCTTCCACCCTTCCTTCTCCTGTCTTCCTCCTTGTCTGTTTTTCTACTGTAGTTTAGAGCACAACTGCTGAAGGTTTCCTTCCAGTCCTCAGAAATCACGGGCTTGTGGGTCAGCATCTCCATCAGTTTTGGCCATATGTTTCTTCTCTCCTGCTCAGGCCTTTCCGCTGGAGGACATGGAGCATGTTTCTAACAAGGATGATATGAAGACTTCCCTTAGGAAAGTGGTGAAAGAGGTGAGAAATGGATATAGCATGTTAATGAGTGATTAGGGAGATCACACCGGGAATGTGCCCGAAGAGCAAAGGAAGCTTAAACTGTGGCTTTTGGGTGAAATTACTTGGAGGGAAATTCTGGGTAAAAAGACTGAAGTATTTAGTAGCCATTGTGTCCAGATGTGGGATATTTCATAGAAATAGAGGTTTACTGTGAAAAACATACTTAAAAACAGGTCTGGGACCTGAAGTGGGCTTTCCTACACTAAGGGAAAGATCCTGATCTGTACAGGTGGAGCTTTTCACACAGCTGTGGTGTTTTCTCCCTTTCCCAGACATCTCACGAGATGATGATGCAGTGTGTGTCTCGGGTCGTGTCACATCCACTGCATGGTGAGTTCTGTCCTTCTGCCTGGCTGTCCTCTCCAGATTGAGGAACCCTTCCCTGGCTCAGGATCACTTCCAAAATCCTGTTTACTTGATGTGGTTTTCTATTAGAAGTGGCTTTGTATCAAACTACAGAACAGATGTGGGTCCCAGGTGATCTCTTCTCACTCGTCTTAAAGCTTGTCACAGAGGTCCCATTGGGGTTGGGACCAGAAATCCCTCCCTCCACTTAGAAACTAAGGGAAAGCACTGTTTTCTAATGAGCCTTGCAGTAATGAGGACCACTGAGAGGAGCTGATTTGAGAGGAGAAGAGGGGTGGCAGAAGGATCGGGTTGCATTTTCCTTCACCTCCATCACAACTCAAACTTGATTTGTTTGTCAGCTTATGTTTCTGTTCTCCTAGTGATCTCTATGCGCTGCATGGTCCAGTTCATAGGCCGGGAAGTCAAATACAGGTGAATGGCTGCAGCTCTGAATGAAGAGTGTGGGCACACAGAAGCACAAGTCCTGGAGTCAGGCATGCCCGATGTTCCCACACAGTGGGGATTATGGTGATCCAGGAGGTTTGGGAGACTGAAAAGTGAATCTTGTGGATAGAGGTTGGATAAGCATGGGGTGAAGGGATGTGGGAAGGCTGGACTTTGTCCCTTCACATGCCTCTCAGTTCAGCCTTGTGCCAGTGGGTGTTTTGGTGCAGCTAACACACGCCTGCTGTCACCAGCTCCCAGGGGTGCAGCAGAAGAATCAGCCAAATCAAAGCACTTTACATGCCATGGTTGTGGCACACTTACCCACTCACACAAAGCCAATTAGACCTCTTCTATCTTCAGCATTTAAACATAGATGTTGGCAAGTTGAGTCCTGGAGTTACTGCAAATTGGCAGAGCACAGACACTACCCTTCTTCATGAGTTGAGGATTAGAATGATGCTGCCTGCTACATTGATGGCAGGGTGACTTGCAGGGGGGACACTTCTATGGCCACATGAAGCTGTGCAGGACAGAGATGGAAAAACCTCTGCAAGCTTGTTCTTTTCCTTTCTTGGCAGCGGTGTGTTCAGTGCCATCGTCAGGATATTTAAGGAAGAAGGGATTCTGGGATTCTTCGTGTACGTGAGTTGTTTAAATACTGTCTCCTGTAGTCAGAAGATGCCAGTGGCTCTCCTGGTTATGATTCCAACTTCACTGAAAGGAGTTGTGCTGAGCTCCCTCCTCCCTGAAACCTTGTCTGACTGCAGGACTTTCACATCACTCCCAAGAGCACAGATTAAATCTGTGGCTTTGACAGAGCTCCAGTTGGACCATTAAGTTTGTTTCAGACCTTATCTTCAATCAAATTTTCAGAGCCCGGGGAAAACTGTATTTTTTCTTACCTTTCTTTTTCCCTTGTACTTCTTTGTGTTTCAGTGAAGGAGCATTTAAAGCATTTGTGCAACAGGCACCAAGATCAAGTGCAACAATGAGGCCCTTTGTTGAAATAAAAGCCAGGGCCTGGATAAGGGCCTGCACATTCCTCAGCAAAGCACCATGGGTGCTTGTAATGAGTAGGTGCTTTGCTCTGGCAACAGGTTTGTCTGTACAGCAGGAGCAGGACCGCATAATGCGGCAGCATTGCTGCCTGGACTAGCTTGCCTAAAGGAGCTCAGACTGTACTTACAAAATGTGGTGAATTGACAGCATCACTAAAGTGAAAGTCTAGCAGACACCTTTTTTTAAACCCTTTATTAACACTTCTTGACTTTTTCTCACATCTATATAAAACAAAACTACCTGCTACTTCTGTTCCCAGTGGAGACATAACTTGCTTTATTATGTCAATAATAGTAAAGGCAGCTCCAAAATTTCAGGAGGGGCTTTCAGGCCTGAAATATATGGCTTTGGAATCACAAAATACGGGCTTCCAGATTAAATATAAATGCATCAGGAAAGGATGAGCAGTCACAGGGGGTCTCACTCTGTTCTTCCCCAAGGGGAAAGGGCCAGAGGTCTGTAGAGACCTTATCAATCAAGTGTCACTATATTTTTTGTGGTCTACTGCTATTCTTCAGGATCTGCAGCCCCAGATCTCCATTAAATACATCTTCCTTCAGGATGTTCCATGTGGTCTTGCTGAGCTCCCCTTTCCTCCAACTCCCTAGAAAGCAGTCTGTGAAAAGAGCCAGCTGTGTTCTCTTCCTCCATGTAAAATAAACACTTGGTAGCCTAATTAAACTTAGCAGTTCACAAGAAAGGCTTTAACATAACCCAAAATATCTCAGGAGGGCTCTGAATTTATACGTGCTCTACAACTCAGCTAGGTAATCACACTACAGTAAGAGGAACACAAACTACATCTGTAAGACCAAACTGTTGCTGTTCTGCTCTCAGCACTTCTAATGAAATCCAAACACATCCATTCCCTTAAAATCATCGAGGAACACTTATTTCTCATGGTCTGAGAACCTCTACATAGTCATAGCATAATATCGGCACATTCTCATTCTGGGTGCATGACCAGCTGGAGAAGAAGACATTTCAATGAGAGGACTTCTTAATTCCCCTGATATCTTAGCAGTTTCCTGCAGCCAGCAGATAAGAATGATGCTCTATGGCCTCTGAAATGGGCACTGAAATTGCTGTACATGGTCAGTTCAAATATGGCTTGTCCTACCCCTCCCCACACTGGGGTTTCTCCTGCTGGATTGCATGAAGCAAGTAGGTCACAGCACTGTACATCATACAGGTTTCCTCACTGGTCTTCTGCTCTGAGCTTTTCTGAGAAGACTTGCGGTCTTCTAAGAATTTGCTCCTCATCCAAATGTCCTTGGACATCTCATCAGGTGTGAGAGCTGTAGTGCAAATTAATTTCTTCTTGGTCCCCTTCTGCAGCTCTCAGACCCCTGGTCTCCTGCCATCCTTTAAGCACAGACCCAACATTCATCATTACTTGCATAACTGGGGATAGAGAGGGGTATGATCCTTATTGCAAATGGAACAAGTGGTCTGATCCTGTATCAACAGATGGGTGAGGCTTTACTTGCAAGCGTGGCATGGCACAATCCTGGACCAGCCTTCTGTTTCTGGAGTTGCTTAAGCCTCTGTTATATCAGTGGTACTTCAGGAATCTTCTTAAGACTTTACTTTGAGTTAGATGAGGGATTTTTATTTTTTTGTTGTTGTTGTTACAAAGGCTGAATGCAAAGCAGACAATCCCTGGGACCAGACAGCTTTGATTTCTTTGTCCTGCCTGTTGCTGTCAGGTATCAAGTCTTTTAAGTCAGCAGATCTTCTGTTGAACGTGTGTGCTGTGCCTGGCCCCAAGACCTTGGCTGCATCTCCAGAGCTGCCTGGGCCTTGACAATACACAGGTTGTCTCCAAAAACTGTAAAAACCAAGCAGATGGAGCAAGCTGTTTCAGAGCATGCTGTCCCAATTGCTGTTCTGCTGCTACAGCAGTCAGAGCAGGAAACAAAATTAATACCCTGCCCCAAAATCTCTAATAAGCCCATATTAGACTTATTTTGAGGAGAACTGTCTTAATACATCTGGTGAAACACAGGTTTAAAACACACCTGGATCCTTTTGCAGTGTAACAACTGCAAAGCCAAAGCAGGAGGCCTGAGGTTTGGTGAGTATGCTGGCAGAGCAGATACTGCTGAGGCTCTGACAAACTGGAGAAACGCTCAGAAATGCTTCATTATTGTTTTAGTGCCAGAAGCTGGGGGTGCTTGTGCTACTGGGATCTCAGTACTGGGTTTTGAGAGGGATAAGCCAAAGCAGCAAGTCAACCCCTGTCTCTGTGCTCCCAGGTGGCAGCAGGGTGCCAGCCTGGACTTGGAGACTAGGAAGATCAGAGGGGCTAAGGTGCTGCCCCCAGTTAATCCCACTTTGCACTAGAGCAGACTTGGTAGGAAGCCCCCCCCCTTCCCCTCCCATTTTAATTTCTAAAAGGAGAGGGAGATGGTCATCAGAGGTGACCTTCTAATTCTTTATCCAGAAGAGCATCTGCAAAATGAACTTAACGGGAACCTGCTCCATCTGTGTCTTGCATGGGTTTCAGAGCAGTAGCTGGGCTGAGAAGGTATTTGGAGTAAAACAAGGGGACTTGGCTGAGTCATACCCCAACAAGAGGTCCAAAACTTCCTAGTCATTAGCATCCCCTGGCTGGAGCAGCAGCTAGCAGCACAAACCACCACTTCTGAAGGCCATGAAAGCTCTTCCCTTAAGTCTCCCCTTCTCCCTAAATAAAGATGCATTCTGGGGAGCAGGGTTCCTTCATGCTGGTAGAGGAAAGGAGGGCTCCAAAGGCAGCACTTGGACCCTTCTGCACCTCATGCCCATATTTTTGCCATTGCAGTGGTGTAGTCCCTCACATTGTGGGGGATGTCATCTTCCTCTGGTGCTGCAATCTCTTGGCTCACTTCATCAACACCTACGCAGTGGACGATAATGTGAGTGGAAGTGCCTGATGGAGGGCTTGGGGGTCCATACGGAGCACTCGGAGTTGTAAGGAGTTAATGGGGAGGGGAGACTAATTTAATACAAATAGTGAGTTTCAGATAAAGCCCTGTATAAGTGCTAATATATGCCATGTCTAATCAGGGCACTGTTATAGCTGCAGTTTGAGGTTCAGGTTTGATAGCAAATGTCTTCCCTGAGTCTCAGCGGGGATGTGGTGTGGCTACCCCATTGCTTTCTGTCTTGTTCCTATGCCCCAGGCACACCATCTCAGGCTCACAGAGATGTCTTATAGCGATGGGGACAGCTTGGTGGCATCTGCCTCCTCCACAATGCTTTTGTTTCTCTTTGCAGTTCAGCCAGGCATCAGTGATCCGGAGCTACACTAAATTTGTGATGGGGGTATGTAGGCAACTGCCATGTCATTGCTTTGCTTCCTTCTATCTGTGGGGTGAGAGTTCATGGTCTGAGGACAAAGGCAGGTGCGTTTGAAGTCTGTATTTTGTATCCAGGATAACTTTGCTAATACACAAAAGGTAGAACTACTGTTTTTGGCATGATCATGTAGAGATGCTACCTTTTTTTTTTTTTGCTTTCAGATTGCTATGAGCATGCTGACATACCCATTCCTTCTCGTGGGAGACCTCATGGCAGTGAACAACTGTGGGTATGTCTCACACTGAGATCTAACTCCATCCCTTCCTTTCAGCCCCTAGTTGTCTGAAGCCTTTGCTAATGATTGTAAAGCTTTTATACAGAACCATAAACTATATGGTTTCCTGTCTCAGATTACTTAAAATTTTAGATCAGAGGGCACAGACAACAGCAGGATAAAAATACAAATGTAGAGGAACAGGGAGAGTTCTGGTAGTGCAGCCTGATCTAAACTAGACCAGAGGCAGAAGGGATCAAAGAGAGGATGCTGACTCCAGGGAGCAGCACGAGGGAAAACAAAACTCTTAATGCAGCAAGGGGAGACAGGAACAGGTGAGGCAGGACCAGACAGAAATACCTCCTTCACCCAGCTTGCTTTCCCAATTCCACTGCTGCTTGTGTCTTCCTATATGTGTGCTTATGGAAATGGGACTGGATCTGACGCACTGGAATAATGCTGTCTTGATATCTGCTCCTTCTTGAAGGTATAGATACAGCCTATAGTCCTGCACTCTTAATGTGTCCAGGTAACACACCTTGTTTGTACACTCCAGGGGTATTAAATTACAGAATCACAAAATGTTAGGGATTGGAAGGGACCTTGAAGATCATCTAGTCCAATCCCCCTTCCAGAGCACGAACACCCAGATCAAGTCATACAGGAATGTGTCCAGCTGGGTCTGAATGTCTCCAGAGAAGGAGACTCCACAACCCCCCTGGGCAGCCTGTTCTGGTGTTCTGTCACCCTCACTATGACAAAGTTTTGTCTCATATTTAAGCAGTGTTCCTGTGTTCCAGCTTGCACCCATTGCCCCTTGTCCTATCATTAGATGTCACTGAGAAGAGCCTGGCTCTGTCCTCCTGACACTCACCCTTTCCATATTTATAAACATTAATGAGATCACCCCTCAGTCTCCTCCAAGCTAAAGATACCCAACTCTCCCAGTCTTTCCTCATAAGGGAGATGCTCCACTCCCTTAATCATTTTTGTGGCTCTGCACTGGACTCTCTCAAGCAGTTCCCTGTCTTTTTTGAACTGAGGGGCCCAGACCTGGACACAGTATTCTAGATGTGGTCTCACCAGGGCAGAATAGAGGGGGGAAGAGAACCTCTCTTGACCTACTAACCACAGCCCTTCTGATACATCCCAGCATGCCATTGGCCTTCTGGGCCACAAGGGCACAATGCTGGCTCATGGTCATCCTGCTTTCTGCCAGGACCCCCAGGTCCCTTTCACCTACTGTTCTCTCCAGCAGGGCAGTCCCCAACTTATACTGGTGTCTGGAGCTGTTCTTGCCCAGATGCAGGACTCTACACTTGCCCTCGTTATATTTTATTAAATTTCTCCCTGTGCAACTCTCCAGCCTGTCTAGGTCCTGCTGGATGGCAGGGGGACCATAAATTACATGATCTGCTGCTGTATAAGTAACAAGCTGGTGATCTGGTCTTCAGCCCAGTGCAGACACTTTTTCTGTGTACTCATTTACACTTATCGCTGCTTATTTAACTCTGTCTGGATAACATTACATCTGTACAGACGATCTTGGCTATTTCTCTTTGCCATGCAGGTTGCGTGCTGGCCTGCCTCCCTACGCTCCCGTGTTCACGTCCTGGATCCATTGCTGGAGGTATCTCAGTGCCCAGGTGAGGGAGTGGAGTACACACAAGGCTTTGGACTCCCTCTGCTCTTTCCTGAGGGCTCTGGCACTGCCCATTGAGTACCTGTGCTGCACCCTTTATGTGCTTGGTAACTATCTCCATCCCTCCAGTTATGGCTCTGGTACCAGGTGTGACAGTAATTAGTGTGCCTGTGTTACCTGAGCTTGCAGCCTGCAATCTTTTAGCAAAGGCATTGCACACAGCAAAGCCCCATGGCTCTGCCCCTCTCCATCAGCCATCCTTGCTGGAAGTACCTGACCTCAGTGCTCATGAGGCTGAAGGCCCACTTTCTCCTTCTTAGCAACCAGGGTGCTAAGGGTTTGCAGCTGTGCAGCAGGCACAACTCCGTCCCTGCTAATCTAGCAGTGAGGCAATACTGCAGCTTGGCTGCCCTAACCCCAGTGCTCTCCTCCTCAGGGGCAGCTGTTCCGTGGCTCCAGCCTGGTATTCCGCAGAGCACCCATGCAAGCAGCCTGCTTCCCCATTGGCTGACTCCAGCTTGCAGGGAGAGGCAATGAACCTGGATTCCTCAAAAGACCCTAAGATTTTTCCATATATATATATATATATATATATTTGTTCTTTATGATCCAAAGGCTGTTGTGCCAGAACAAGACACTCTTCAGCAAGGCCTGCAACAAGTTGACCTGCAGAGATCTGGCTTCAGGCTCCAGCTTGATCAAAGTCCCGTCCTCATGGCTGCCTTGACCAGGGCGCATAGAAGAGTTGTTTCTTTGGTCTGGGCTGTGAGTCTGGAGTCACTGAGGAAGTCTGGGAAACCAGAAAATGCCCAGGTACTAAATAAGCCTGAGATGCTGGGACAAAAGACTGCTTTTTTTTCTGCCTGAGCTGAGAAGCCGCAAGAGATCAAAGACTGCCTTGCTGAGAAAGCAACAACAGCACAGCCAGCCTCCTGTCTCATCTCTTCTGGAGAGGGCAATTATTTGTTTGGCAGGTAGCTTACACTGGGCAAGGTCAACCCTGAAACCCATACTTAAGGTTTTGAGGGTATCTGAACACTAGGTAGTACCCCTGAAAGGGAAGTAATATCAAAACAGAAGAGAGAAACAGCCCCACTACAAAGAGCAATGCAGTCCTTAAGAGACGGGTATGACTTATCTCAAGGACAGTGGCAGAACTTGAAAACGGAGAAGGCACTGGGGGAGGGATGTTCACTGTACATGTTGACTGCTTTGGGTAGGGCACATTTAGGACACATCTCCCAGCTGGCAGGACTCCTGCCAAACCTGAGCATCACCATGCCTCTGGTGGACACAGAGCCATGTAATAGCACCGGGTTGCTGTGTGGCATTGGCCTGGTGCTGCAAATGTGTTTGCCTTTTTACTGTGGAGTGAAGGAGTAAACCTCGGGCTGGACAAAAGTTTGCAAGGAGTCAGGGGTCATGGCCTCCTCACATGCAGGGCTTGCCTTTGCATATCAGAGTTTACCTGTGACAGCAGCACAAGATTCATTCTCAGCTCCCCTTTCAGAGGTTTTGTTGGGGGGGGTGGTTACTTTTTAACCGGTCTGTGGTGCTACCATAGCCAGGCAGATTTCCCCAACTCCAACTCCCCATGAAGCAGTCTTTTGCACAGTTCAGTGTGTTAGTGCACTCCCTGGGAAGAGGTTTCTGGGGCCCTGAGAAAACTCCTGTGTGCTGCTGTTGCATGGGCATTTTCTTCTATCAGAGGGGCTTGATCCACATTTCAAAGCTGAGGTCTGCAGGAGGAAGGGCCAGCACCAGTGCATGTGGGACCTGCAGTCCCCAAACTAGCTCCCTTTGGTGTTGTGGATTCAGTCCTGTCTGTCCTCCCTTCCTCATGTACAGCTTGTGTTACGTTAACAATACTCAATGCATGGCCGTATCTCCTAACACCAGAGATTATCTCAAAGAATATTTAACTATACTCCAAAATACAGCTATAAAACATCTCTTCTTGATTGATTCTTTTTTTTTTTTTTTTTTTTTTAGAAGCGTTGATTTCTTCTGTACAGTAGGATCCCTCACTTGGGAAAGGCTTCCAGTTAAGATAACCAATCCTCTCCCCTCCCCTCCCCCCAAAAGTAGGGGCTGAAACAGCTGTTGCTAACTCAGATTGCCGCTGATATTTCTCAGCTCCATGGAAGGTCAGCAATTCTAGGCTGAGCAAACTGCATTGGGTGCACCCGGACCAAGGGTGGAGAAAGCAGTGGTCTTCCCAGAATCACAGAATGTTAGGGATTGGAAGGGACCTTGAAAGATCATCTAGTCCAATCCCCCTTCCAGAGCACGAACACCCAGATCAAGTCATACAGGAATGTGTCCAGCTGGGTCTGAATGTCTCCAGAGAAGGAGACTCCACAACCCCCCTGGGCAGCCTGTTCTGGTGTTCTGTCACCCTCACTATGACAAAGTTTTGTCTCATATTTAAGCAGTGTTTCTGTGTTCCAGCTTGCACCCATTGCCCCTTGTCCTATCATTGGCTGTCACCAAGAAGAACCTGGCTATGTCCTCCTGACACTCACCCTTTCCATTTTTATAAACATTAACGAGGTCATCCCTCAGTGTCTTCCAAGCTAAAGATACCCAACTCTCCCAGCCTTTCCTCATAAAGAATATGCTCCACTCCCTGAATCATCTTTGTGGCTCTTCACTGTATAGCTGTCATGGCTACTTGAAACCTGATAAAGCAGGTGTTTGTAGTTAAAATTGTCCCTGAGCATTTCTGGAAGGTACAAAAATCCTTTGCTCCTGGTCTGAGCTCATCAGGTGGGCTCAGTCCCTCTGTCCTCCCCTGTGTTGTTTAGTGGGGCCTCACCTTCCTATCTTAATGCATTAGTTGGTTTCTTGACTATTGTACCATTGGGCACTGCATCTCCTAGATCACACAACACCTGCTCAGGAACATGTGCCTTTATTCTCAAACTTAAGGCCACCATCTGCTGATGATATACCTCTAAAACGTGTAAAAGGCTCCTACACCTTCTACACAGCCTGGCTGCAGTCACTGCATTGAAAAGTACGATTTCCATTAACTAGTTCACCTAAATCTGCACTAGAGCCAGCCTGCTATTCCAGCTCAGTTCACTGAGCCCCACAACCTTTGCAGGACACACAATTCTTACTTGGTAAGCTTTTCGTCAATTAAATGAAAACCAGGTTTCAAAGGCCCATGGTAGCACAATGTAGATCCTCGGGCTTACCTTGGAGCAAGGGCTGTCATTCATACAATGATTAAATGTTTCCTTACTTCCTCTTTCTAACCCTAGTTTTTCTTGTCCTTTGCTTCATTTGAGGTATCCCACCACAGGGACAGTGCCTGTACCAGGAGCAGGCAATGAGAAAGCTCTGGCTGGGCACTCGCACCCACCTTTAACTGCTGCCCTGTTGGTGGGTACCCAGCCCGGCAGCCATTGCCACTGCAGCAGAGCTCACAGGGACTGGGGCCTTGCTTCTACAGAAGAGGGGCTCAGGGGTGAAACCTGCAGTCAGAAGAATAAATGAACTGGCATGGAAGGAAGCTTAGGTCCAGCACCCAGGATGGAGTCGGGCACTTGTCCTGGAACTCCCCTATCTAGCCAGGAAACGAACCTGTTTTAAATATTGACACAGAAAGGGGATGGGTGCAGGTTACAGCACTTCTGTGCCTTTGCAGTTTATCAGCCAACAGTGGAAAGCAGAGATTGATGGGACTTTACCCTCATCTACTCCCAGGTGTCAAAGGGAGAAGGGAAGCAGGGATCACAGCTGGGAGAGAGAAACTCAGGTCAAAGCTGCCCTAACTCTCCTTGGGGCCTGGATGCATGGGTCTTGCAGGCTTTGCGAAGCAGTGAGGTGCTAGTTAAGCCAGGGGTGCCGCAGCTTAGTTCAGACCAACTGCAATGATTTTACCTCCCTTCTTCCCTTGCCCCCTCCAGAGCTCTCCTGCTCTCATAAAGACTGTTCTGTTAAGACAAAGCTCCCACCAAAGTATTGCTCTTCCCACTGTGGAGCCAGAAAGAGAGCAGCCAAGCACGCCTCTCCTAATGGCTGTACAGTGCCCTTCACCCCTGTGTGAGTCAGTAAAGGGGCTGCCAGCTCCATGTAGGCAAATAATTATTTTTTAAAAAATAGTAATAACCCTGGCAGAGCCAGCTGGTGCTTCTCAGTCCTGCCAGGAAAGGCTCACTATGTGAACTCAGACCTAGTCCAGGTTCAAGTGGCATGGTGGCCCCTGACTTGTTCCCTGTCTTAGCTCAGCTCTGGTTGGCACGGGGACAGGGAGGAGCAGGGTAGCACTGGCAGGGCCTTCGCCCAAAGCAGGAGGTTACAGAGAACATGGAACCAGGTCCTGCTCAGGGTGCAGAGGGGGAGTTGGAGCAGGCAAAGGTTGTAACATGGGCAATTCCAGCACGCGGTGAGGAGAAAACACTACAAACAGCACAAATGGAGTCCTAGGTAAGAGAGCAGGTAATCTCTGGAGCTGTGGCCTGGCCTGCCAGGCTGTTCATGGTGTCTCCATCCATGGCTGGAAGCTTTGAAGAGGAGGGGAACTGCATGTGGAACCTTGGCTGTCCTGAGGTGTGGAACTGCTTTCCACACTTCCTTTTGCTTTGTGCAGAGCCTTTTTAGGGAAAATCCATGGACTGGGCCAGCCAAACCACCCCATTCCCTCCTGTATGCAAGGTCTGCAGCTGTGTTTCATCCCCTGTGAGGAGAACCTGGGTCTCTGAGGAAGAGGCCTGGAGCTGGCAGCAGTGGCAAAGGCTTGCTGGGGCAGACAAGATGCCTTTTTCTGCAGCTGCCTGGATCCACATGCCTTCCTCCCACCCTGCTTACATGGTGCCGTGCCCTCCCCCCCCCACCCCAGGGGGAGGAGGGGCACTTGGCGAGCTGAGATTGTTAAAGTCTCTCCTAGTTTTGATTCAGCTCTTCTCCCCCCAATATGGCCCCACAGTGGGGTGATGGCACTGCCGTCCATGCAGCAACTTGCATGGGTGCCGTCCCTCCCAGCCACCCACTGGCAGCCCCTTGCAGTCCCTTGATTAAAACGTCCTAATTCTCTAATCTTGGTGAATTCAGTTTCTTCCTTAAAAGCCGCCTGCGCTCTCCAATCCAGCAGTGTGGTTCTTGTCACACTGCCAAAGGAGGCTGGGAGCAGTGTCACATGCCACAAAGTTTTACAAGCCAAGCGAGCTGTCTCGGAAGAGGAACACAAGAGAGACGGACATACGCACACACTCAGCCATGCATGCCGAGAAACCTCCTCTGGGCTCCCTCTGGGTTTATCTGATTTTTTTTTTCTTTTTTTGTAAGAACAAAGACTTTGGGCTGGGTTGGTGTGTTTGTTTTCCAGAGCCGGTGCTGGGGAGGGGGAAAGGAGACCAGAAGTAGAGGGGGGAGCCAGCAGCTCCAATGTGAGAAAGTCCCAAATTGCCCTGGCCAATTTGCAGAGACCTTGCTGTGAAACTTGGAAGAGGAAAGACAGGGGAAAAGGAAAAATACATATATGTGATGACGTCACTTTGAGCAGGGGTGCCTTTCTTGCTGCCTGTCAGATGTGCTTGAAAAGAAAAGGGCAATAAAACAACAGCCGCCTCTGTCTCCCTCGTCAAACATGGCACTAATTGGATGTTAATTTCTCTTTGCTCTTCTCACTGCTCAATTGTGAGGATTCTGCCTCGCTCTCCCTCTAGCGCTTTCTTTCTTTTCTGTTGCAATGCTCTTGGCAGCTCCGAGGGACTCTGCACTGTGTGCTCCCTCCCGCTCATGGACTGGAATAATTCAGGAGCTGGGAATATTAAAAAGACGAGGCGCAGGGGCAAATGGTTCAGAAACAGGGCGGGCAAGATGGATTTTGAGAGCTACGCTAATCTCCCCGTTTCCCATGCATTGTCCTGCCGATGTGAAGCTATTCTCTTCCCATTCGATTTCTTCCCCCCCTTCCCCTCATGTTGGGTCCAGGCTGCTGGGCAAAAAAATACATAGTCACAAAAAAAAGCATGATTCAATGACGACAAACCCCCAAACCTCCTCCCAGCTCCCCCCCGTCTCAGCGCACCGCATGGAAACAGGCATTTTAGGGAGCCGGAGCAGGAAGTTGTTGTTCTCAGTGTTGCCCAGGTCATCCTTAAAGGGTATGTGTGCAAGAGTGGGCGTGCATGCGTGTCTTGGACAGCAGCCCCGTGGGCACCCGGCACGACGCGGAAGAGGCGAGTGGGGCGCACGGGTCTGGGGGTGCGTTGGGCCTTGGGGGCAGGATGGGTGGGGGAGTGAAGGGAGGGACGGGAGTGGCGGCGGCAGCAGCAGGGGAAGCAATGTGGGAGTCGAGTCCTACCTGGGATCGGTGCCAACTTCCTGCAAAGGGTTACAGACCCGCAGCTCGGAGAGCCCACCAGAGGCGAGTTGGCTCTTGTCACACGTCCAAGGCAAGATGAAGACAGCAGGAACAGGTACCGCGGAAGCTGAGTGGCCTCGTTTGCCCGCCGACTGGGGTGGCTCGGCCGTTTGTTTTGATTTAAACATGCCGAAGGGAGGCTTTGGCACACCCGGGGGCCTCACCAGCCTTGCACAAGGCTGATGGGTGCCAAGGGTGGGGTGTACAGGCTGGGGGTGGTTGTGCAGGGGATCTGGCACTGCTCACTTGCCTTCTTGCCGTTTGGATTAACATGCAGAAGATGTGCCTGTCACTTTGCTTACTGTCAGCGCCTGCTCAGGGATGGGTGACGGCTTTGTTCGGAGCAGCTGAGGGAGCCGTGCCAAGACGGACTTGGCAGGCGTGCCCAGCCAGGAGGGCGCGGGGACACAGGCGAGGCAGCCGCGGAGGGCTGGAGCTGCAGGCCCACTGGGGAGCACAGTGGCTGCTCAGCAGTGTGCATCCACCGCTTGCCCCTCTCCCACCAGGCTAATGCAGGCAAAATGAAAGCATGTTTTGTTTTGTGTTTTTGGCATCTCCCCAGTAGCGCCACCAACCCGTCTGTACCCCCTCCCCACTGCCTTCGCCGACCCACTGTGACTCCCTTTTTATAATCAGCACAACCCATGTGCTCACAGCAGCAAAAAAAGGCACAAAATACCCCCCGCAACCCAAACTACCCACAGTCTGCCCTCCTGAAGGCAACTGCTCCCAAGCCTCCTCTGTAGTGGGTGGGTTGTTTTCTATTTTATTTTCTCTTTTTTTGCTATTTTATTTTTTCTCCTGCACTGGGTCTCTCTGACATTGGGTGTTCGAGTCCCTGTTCAAGCACCCATTGCCTTCCATCATGCCAAACCTGGGCAGAAGGGTGCCCTGTGTGGATGTGGGTCGGTGGGTAAGTGAGCTGGCGATAGAGAGCATGAGGCGGGAGGATAGGATCAGCGGGGGAGGGGGTGAGGAGGAAGAATTATATCCACATCTCCAGGCCTTTTGTTTAACCTGCATCGACATGAAGGAAGGTCTTAGCTTTTTTTTTTTTTTTTTTTTTTTTTTTTTTTTTTTTCACCCTTGTGCCCCTTGGGGCATTTTGAAATCAAACAGGGCAATTTTTCAGGGTGGGCAGTGTCGGCAGCAATTTTTCGGAGTGGTGGGTGAGTGGGTGTGTGGCGCCAAGTGCAGGAATTCCTGCCAGTTTGCCTTTGTGCCAGCCTGGGCATTGGTGTCTCGTTCGGATGGAGCCTGGCATCCAGGCACCGCCCATTTCTTGGCATTGAGCTGAGAGGAGAAGGGGAGAGAGCAAGCCAGAGAAGAGGAAAAAATAATAATAATAAAAATAAAAGCTATCTCACTCAAACTGGCCTTTCTTGGAAAAGGATCCTTCCCCGATGATTGTCCAGATAAGTGGAACTAAATCCAGCAGCCACTCCACAACAAAACCACTCTCTTCCACGGTGCGTCTCTCTTGCTGCCTTGGTATGAAATCGAACCTCACTTTTGATTTGTTTTTGGTTTGCTTTGCTTTTGGTTTTTTGTTTTTTTTTTTGGTTGGTTGGTTGGTTGGTTGGTGTTCTTTTGCCTTTGATTTGAAATAACACTACATTCCTCCAGTCACTCGGTTGCTTTGTTGTTGCTGTTAACCTACCTTCTCGCAAAACCCCTTTAATTTGAGTCCCCCAGCCTTTGGTGCCAAAACAACTGACTATTAAATTGATCTAGAGAGAAGGATGTATAGCAGACATGCATCCACCTATGGGCAGTGCTTGGAGCAGGACTCGAGGTGTTTTTTCCTGCCACCCT
Source organism: Netta rufina (assembly GCF_964035555.1). Lineage (NCBI taxonomy): Eukaryota > Metazoa > Chordata > Aves > Anseriformes > Anatidae > Netta > Netta rufina. The sequence continues at coordinate 6,618,142 of NC_140150.1, read as the reverse complement.
AGCCCTACTGCCTGGGACACTGGCATCCCCAAGAGCCACTCAGAGCTGGGTGTTGTCACGTGAATGCTTTGTGCTTCCAAACCACTCGGGGGGTGTGGGCGGAAATATGTTGAATCATGTCGGATTTGCAATTCAACATGGCAGCCATAGCAAATGTGGTAGGAGCCTGTGCACTGAGCCCCAGCAGGCATGGGTGTTTTGTGCTGGCCACACCAGGCAGGCAATTGGCACAGGAAGAAAGAGCCAGGTGGGTGCCCAGGCTGGGGCAGAGGAAATGATTTTTTTATTTTTTTCATGTGAGTGGTGAATTAAACCAGGAGTGATCTGGGAATGAGGGAACCCCTGCAATCTGGTTTTGTCAGTGCTAACCCTTTAGCAGCCAGCTTATTGTTTTTCTACTGGCACAGTGCGCTGGTTTGGGTGCACGGCCAGGGCAAACCCAGGAGTGGGGTGTGAGGCTCCACTAGCTCCAGCGGGCAAAGGTGGATGAAGAAGTGCTCCAGTGTTCTCTGCAGGGAGGCTGTTTGTCATGCAGTGATGGTGGCCTTCAGGCTTTGGAGATGGCTTCAGCTGGGCACCCTTGGGAAGGAGCTGCTTGGCAAAGGCACGGGGTGGTTGGAGAGGGCAATTTGCTTGGCCACATCCACCCTCACGGGGCTTTGTACCTCTCCTTGGTTGCCCAGAAAGGTTCTGCACTGCTGCAGCAAAGCTCTCCAGGTCTGCCTGAGCTTGGGGGCTTGTGCATAGTGACTGTGAATCTGCCCTTTTTCTGTCAAATGTAATTTAGGCCCATTTGGGATGCAACAAAAGCAGCTTGTTCGCAGGTCAGGGTTCCCCTGCCTCCTCCCCAGGTGCTACACACTACACAGGTGCTTGGGAGCCATGGAAACCATCCCTCCTCTTTCACCAAATTTTTCCTCCTCCTTCCTTGCTCCTGGTTTCCTCCTTCTCCTCCCTTGTCAAAAAAAAAAAAAAAAACTCTCTTTCAGCAAGTGACATGCAGCTCTACAGCAAAGCCTTTGAATTCAGCTTTGCCTCAATGAGCTGCTGTTCCAGCCATGCTCCAGGGGACATCTCCAAGATTGTCTCAGTTACCACGCACCTCCTAGAGATGCTTCTCTGGGTGTTGGATGTCTTGTGGGCCTAGCAGCAATCTTTGTGGCCCTGTGCATTGGGGTTTGGACGCTGGGATGCTTGGTTTCAGTTCTGAAACTTCCCATTCAGTTGTCATTTGGCACAGCCATAGTGTGTCTCTAAGGCAAAGCATGCAATAGGCCAGAGCAGATGTAGGAAGATGCTGACAGGGGTCTTGAAAGCAGCTACTAAACACCTCTTGGGGTGAGTGCAGCCCCACAATGCCTCTAAGAGTTGCAGACCAGTGTTGTGGCTCCTGCCTGCAGATCTCATTTGTGAGGCCGCTTCTTCTGTGTCCATGGCTCTCATGATGCACAGCAGTTGGTTTGGGAGTTGAAACGCCCACATTGCTATTAGCAGAAGCTCAGGGCAGTCAGTCATTCTTGGGATCTGGCCCCAAAATGTTTCAGGATGCCAACTGCAGTGGAGCTCACTTACACAACAGTTTACAACCAGACCTTTAATGCTAATGAGACAGGAACACTTTTTTGCTCATCAGTACAGCTTTCTCCTTGCATGTTATTTACATAAATAGGGGCTGGGGTAGAAGCAGACCTTTCTTTCCTTCTCTTCTCTTTGTCCACAATCTCTGTAGCTTCAGTGGGAGATGCTGGCAGAGGGCTGCTACCAAAAAAAAAAAAAAAAAAAAAAAAAAAAAAAGAACAGAAAAGTAAGAAAGAAAGATAATTGCCAAAGCCGATGATGTGCCTCCTGTGACTGCAGTGGGCAGCCTTAGAGCAGACAAAGTCTGAACTAAGGAAGGACACTTCTGACGTGTCCTAAGCAAAACATCTGGCACCTCTGTAAGAGCCATCCAGCCAAGGGATGCAGCTGTTTTCCTCTACATGGCTTGCAGAAAAATAGGGCTCAGGCTTACAAAACATGGCTCAGCAAAAAGGACAAATACTTGAAACTGGGAGGTGGATCTTTCTGCCACTATTGCCTTTGAATCTGGAGCTTGCTCTCTAGCTCTTCTGGCTTGAGCTCTGTGCCATCTCAGGGGGAAGACCAGGAGCTTTTCTGCAAAGCTCAAGCCTCTCTTGGCTACTGTAACACCCCCCTCCTCCCCCCCAGCAGCCAGCAGAGCTGCTCTGGATTTACATTGACATTCCTGAGAGCAGGATCAGGTCTCCAGGTTTGTGTGGCTCTGGGAGATTTTCTTTCCTTAAAAGGGCTAGGTTTGGCCAAAGCAGAGTTTGGACTGTGCTTTCCTTTTCTTCTTCTTCTCCTCCTCCTCCTTTTTTATTTTTAATTATTTTTCTTAACTTGCAGCAAAACTTGCACAGGTGAAAATTGCCTGATTTGCAGTTGCAGACAGTGCTGTGCTGTTTGTGCACAGGCCGGCCCTCTGGGGACCATCATCCCCCAGGTTGCACCAGCCACACAACCCGCTTCATCCCTCTAGTGACCACTTCTGATGAAGAAAAAGGGTGTAAAAGGCAGGGAGACAATTAGATCTTTGTGGATTTCATCCTCAGCCTTTCCACTAATTGCCAACTTGTTCCAATGGGTCTATAGGGCACAAGCCTAATGGGATCCTGGTAGAAACACATCCAAGGGAAAGATGCTTCATGCACCATGGGGGAACACGGACTACCCAGAGGTACTCGATGCTGATTCACCCCAGTACCACCCCACATCTGGTCCTTTGAAGAATCAATGTCATTTATCTTCCTTGCTGCAGTTTTTACTCTCTGTCACCTTTTTCATTCCCTATTTTCCCTCCACTTTTTCTGTAGTTCTGGGTTGTTACTGTGGTGTTGCTCATGGCTTCTGTTTCTCTTTGATGTTACTTGGCTGCTGTGAAAGGTGAGGTCTGGGAGGACAAAGAGAGACAAATGGTTTGTTTTTTGTAGGGCTGCTTACGAGTTGTGTTGTCTGGGTCTACAGTTGGAAAGCTGGTGAGATAGGCAGGGTTTGGCACCATAAGATCACTCACAAGTTATTGCCGGCTGCAAAACATGTAAGAGAACAGGCAGTCCAGCAAAGTCCAGCATGCTGCATAAAGTGAGGTCTATGGAGACTAAGAGGTAAGTATTACATTATTGTGATGATAACAATGAAAAGTCACCCTGTATGTAACACCCCATGGTTTGGTGAGGTCTGTACCAGGCAGCAGGGTGGCAGCTTCACGAGCATCTTCCCCAGTCACACCCAACCATGCTATTGTGTACTGTGGCTGCTGCCAGCACATCAGTGTCACTATGCTGCTGGGCTGAGGGACAGAGGAATAGATCAAAAGAGCTGTCCATGCCCTGCAGGGCAACCCCTGCCCATGGGAGTTAGGGCAGAAGGTTTCTCCCCACCTGCAAGCACCCGTTGTGCTTCCTCCTTCCTCCTCCTCCTGGCTGAAGAGGTCTGTGCAGCAGTTGTGGCCACATTCAACTTGGTTGACTGCTCAGCCAGCATTTCTAGGTTATAATTTAAACTTGCAGGATGGCCTGTGCTGATGTTTTTGTGCCAGGTATGGTGACCTGAAGCATCTCCCATGGGCAGGGAGATTCTGGGATCTACACCAAGAATGCATGGAGTGGTTTTCCTTTCCTTCAGTCTTGGCTTGCTCAGCACTGTGCACCAGCTCTGCCGAGAAGAGGTCACAGGAAAACTCTGTGTCATACCTGTGAACAAAGCCAGGATGGCTTGGGAGCTGGCTGATTTGCTTGAACTGAGTTTGACAACACAAGTCTGAGGGCTAAGAATGGAGTCACCCACAGCATGCAAGGATAGAGGGTCCCCAAAAGCCCCACTCGGAGCAACAGCTTGGGTTGTAGCATTTTTCAAGCAGGCTACACTCATGCACACCACCAAAAGTGAAGGCAGGCGCTGATAACAACATGATAAACAGCTTGAATATCTGTGCCTCTGCTCCCAGGGTTCCTGTTTGTGGGAGAAGGATTGAGTTGAGGCTTCTGAGACCTGACTGACCCACAGGGAGGACACCGGAGACCATCCCTGCAGCCCTGCTGCCTTGGGAGCATGCCAGTGTGGTTGAAGAGAGCTGGGATGGATGCAGAGGGACCAGGATAAAGGGGTCAAGGACGTTTTTACTCCTTTCTTCAAGGTGGTGTTGCTAAGTTAAGCAGGCTATGAAACCTGACCACTCAAGATCAGGGCTGGACATCAGGAAGAAGTTCTTCACCGAGAGGGTGGTTGCACACTGGAACAGGCTCCCCAGTGAAGTAGTCACTGCACCAAGCCTGTCTGAATTTAAGAAGTGTTTGGACTGTGCACTTAGTCACATGGTCTAAACTTTTGGGTAGACCTGTGCGGTGCCAGGAGTTGGACTTGATGATCCTTATGGGTCCCTTCCAACTTGGGATATTCTATGATTCTATGATTCTAAGAAGCTTCAATCCCACAGAAATAAGATTGCAGTTAAATTCTCCAACATTGTCACCCAGTTCAGTCTGACAAGTCATCAGGCAGCCTGCTAGGGGATTACTTCTGATGTTTTAAGTCTACTAAAACACCTTTATTCCCTGGCTTCACTGGATATGTGCGGCTTCACTGGATATGTGCCATTCACACACTGGACATCACCCCAGAACTGGCTGCATCTCAGTGGAGGACATGGTGGCATATGTTGTACTGATCCCCAACACAATCTTTGTTGCACAGCTTGCTCTTGTTTGACCTGAATTCTTCCCTGCTCTTCAAAGAGGCAGTGGAGGAAGAGTCCTGCAATGAGCTCCCCAGGTACAGAAACATAAGGCTGGCTATGCTGGAGCTGACAGCCAGGATCGGCCCCTGGGCCTATGAGATTATCTTAGATGTGGTTCCTAGAGCAGAGGAAAAGGGCTAATGAACAGAGATCTGTTAAAGAAGCAGGCAAAAGCTTTCTGTCCTTCATGGCTGAAGAAGAAATCCTGCAGCTGGTCAATCTGGATACAATTAGAGTCCATTTCTCCCTGTGTAATCAACCCATCTGTCTATCCCTGCACATCAGCAGTGCACACCCCACTGCATGCAGATGCTTCCCAGGCACTGTTGTTATCTGCATTTGCTGTGGATGCTCCAGGCAGCCCAAGGACAAGGCTCGCTCAACAACTTCACCTGTTCCCTCTGCCCTCCAGGCTCAGCAGGAGCTCTGGGAGAGCTGTGGACAACAAACCAACTGTGATCACCGCAAATGGGAGGATCAAGCACCGGCAAAGGCTCTCCAAGAGAATGGTGGGTGGGTGTCTCCTCCAAAGTGCTTTACATTTTCTGGAGTGATCTTTGTAATGTACTGATAGCTTCAGTTTTCCAGACACTGCCTACTCCCCTGAGCTCAACCTTACTGTAAGCAGGTAATGGTAGATTATGTTCAGGTGCCACACTGAGCTTGTGAAGTTGTGTCCATCACACGGGATCCTGAGTACTGGTTCAGGTGTCTGTGGTTCTGGTGTCCTGTATACTCAAACTGTATGAACTTGCATTTACATTAGCTCTTGCTTGTGTCACATTTTGTCATCAGAGTGTCTTGAGGGATCAATCCACTGTACTAAGTGCTGTCCACACAGAAAATAAAGATGGTTCCAACCTGAAGCAGCTTACACAATCACCTCAGATCTCTCCTGTGTGTTAAGTGATACAGGCACCTAAACTTCTGCCACTTGCAGAGAGACAAAACATCTTTACCAGCCAGAAACAATTTGAAGTATGCATCACAGGATTAAACATTTAATTTGCTTTCAAGGGGCACTTGTTGCTTAACTTCTAAATCGAACTTATTGTCATCCTCTATTATATTGTTCAGGATTGCGATTTGGGTCCTAAATCTTTTGATTTTTATTTGTTCTCCAATGCACTGATTTACCAATAAGGAATAATGGAAAAGCAAAAGAAAACAGCAGCACTTGTTTGCATAGGCTCTACATTGTTCTGTGTTGTGCTGCTACTCAAACAGAAGCAATAAATCCTACTCCGTGGATAGAGAGGGGGCTTGGGGTGGTGGGTGAGTAAAAACAAGGCCAGGGAAGATAAACAAACAGAAAAATACTGCTTATAGGAAATAGCAATTGAGGATGGCCAATCAACTGATGGGTCAAAGCCAACACAACACCATCAATTAGCAAAGGCATACTGATATTATTTCTCCAAGGCATTTTTGCATCGATAAAGAGGAAAGAGATGGATTTGTGTTATAGTATCTGTGGTCAAACTTGGCTGCAATTAGGAATCTGTATAGTTTCTGTGTTGAAAAAGGGGAGTTTTGTAAAGAACTCTGTAGAAAATGTACATGGTTCCAGAAGGGCTCTGCCAAATGGGTGCTGAAGATCTGTCTGTTGGTGTCATTGTCAGAACTGCTGGAGGTGGGAACATTTGCTAATACTTATTTTAGAGGGCCAGCTCTCAGCAACAGTTCATTCCTGAAAATGCAGCTCTGAAAACTCAGCCCTCAAGTCTGTGTGTGACACTGTCTTGTGTTCTCTTTGCCAGATGGGGAGGAACACAGCTAAATCTACAAAGTTTCAGAGCTTGCAGAATGATGTGGAAAGAACTTAATCTCAGATTTGCAAATCAAACTTGACCTCTGTTCCTTGAGCAATCAAAACTGTCACAATTTCTTTTCCATCCAGCCCACACAGGATGACCTGGAGGGAGTCTCACTCATAATGGGTAACTTTTGGCATCCTGATGAATTGCAGAGTCTAAATGGATTGCTGTGTTCATATCTAAGGAAGGCAAACAACCTCCATCAGCACCAGTGGTTACATCTTCGTTAGGACCTTTCAGAACTAGGTTACAGCCTCTGTTGTGGGATTCAGCAAAATGGTCTTTGGATGAGCTCAGGACTGGCCAACATACCAAATAGTTTGGTTTGTGGGATTACTTGCAGCAGTTTGGCATGAGTCCCAGTGATGTGGAAAACAAACTCACCTCCCACCTTAGCAGGCAGAGTGTTTCCTACCACCATCTGCCTTCTGGAAGAAAGGAGAAAACACCTTGGCTGTGTGCAGTCCTCCAGAGCAAGGTGGATATGGGGCACAAACAGAGTGCTGGGCATGTACCAGAAAGACTGGCAATGTTGTCAAAAACGCTATCTTTGACTTCTCTGCTTCCTTGGTCTAGAGCCCCAGAGCTGTGTTGGTGAAAAGAAAATCAACTGCATCTTCAGTTTTCATGGGAGTAAAAGGCAGGAATGATCTAGCATGGACTCTGGCCATTCAACACTTCAGATGTGTTGTGAGTAATGTGATGTGTGTATGAGTAATGCAGATAAGTTCAGTGCTTTTCTTTGTCTGATTGGCAAGGTGTACTGGCTGATAATAACTAGGAGCCCATACATGTTAAAGCCAGTAGTAGAACTAGACCTTCATGAGATCTACTGCCTCAAGCAGTTCCAAGTTTGAAACACATTCAGTTGATTAGTACATTAACTGAATAACTGATTAAACTTCTCACCATCCCAGGTAGGGACTACCTATCTCCCAAAGGAGGAAACAGAGGCAAAGTTTTTACACTAAGACTAGATGTAGTTCATCAATGCAGCTGTGTAAAGTCTGTTTTTGTTTTGTTTTGTTTTGTTTTGCTTTCTTCCCAAATGATTCTGTTGTTGCTGCTGCCGCCTTATGTATGTTGTCCCTTCAGACAAAAGTGGAGGAGTCCTAAAGACTCCCAAGAAAATGCTCAAGCCTCATGGGGAAAGGTGCCACTGGACACACCTGTAGAAGAATCCACCCACATATATGCACATAAGGCAGTTTGGTTCACCTACATTCTAGCACCAACTAAGGAAAAAAGCTAACACTGTTTCTCTCCATTCGCAAGGAAAGTTCTTCTCATCATCAAATAATTAAAATCACTTTTCATCTTACTCACATTTTCATCCACCCTAAACTTCATGAACCAGAAGCCAAATGGCCAGTGGGGGGAGAAGAGAGCACATGAAATGTGATTTCTGGGGCTATGTTTGTACAGGCACATAGGGATGTCAATAAACCAGAACGATGAGACCTGAAGAGACTCCAGTAAACAGCCAGAGGGAAAGCTAAGATGCTGATCAAGTCCAAAGACTCAAACACTAACATAGAATCATAGAAATCATAGAATCATTAAGGCTGGAAAAGACCTTCAAGATCATCTGGTCCAACTATCACCCTACTACCAATGTCACCCACTAAACCATGCACCAGGTCCAACATTTCCTTGAACACCCCCACGGACAGTGATTCCTCCACCTCCCTGAGCAACCCATTCCAATGTCTGACTACTACTCCTGAGAAGAAATGTCTCCTAAATTCCAACCTGAACCTCCCCTGGTGCAACCTGAGACCATTCCTTCTAGTCTTATCGCTAGCTACATCTGAGGTCAACCCCTAGCTCCCCACAACTTCCTTTCAGGTAGTTATAGAGAGCAATAAGGTCTCCCATAATGACAAGTAGCTGATTTCCACGGCTTTACAACATGGTAGTGAAAAAAAGGAAAAAGGAAAAACAAAACAAAACAACAACAAAATAAAGCTAAAGCACAAAGATAGAGTTCTTTGGATTGCAAGACCCGTCTGTATCACAGATCCTGTCTCAAAAGCCCCAGTTGCAAACAGAAATTGTCAGTCTTTTTCTCCCTACGCAGGTCTGATCCAAAGATAGACAGCATTCTTTGCTCTATCTACCATCCAATGACCCTCCTGAGCAGCAAGTAAACATGCACTGAAGAATGAGCACCAACTCCTGCATTCAGTGATCATTTTCCTGAGGAAGAGAGTCTCCTGGGGCCTGAGTATGGTCCCACATGACTTACCAGTGATGTGTTCCTGGTTTTTGACCAGTTTTTGCCCAGGTAGTAAACCCTTAATAACACTGAAAGATTGAACAGCAATGTCAAGCATTTTAATAGCATTCACTGCCCCCCTCTCCTAATTGAAAACAACTTCCCAGCTCTCTCAGTAGCTCACGTCCACAAAACCTATGCATTCATGATCTCCTTCCCTTGCTTACATGGTCAGATTGCCCTCCTCTCTCCCCATGCTAATAAGCCTCCAAAGACCAAGTAAGCACACCCTCTTGTTTACCCTTAATTTCTTATTCCCATCTCTCACTCCTTGTACACCCATTTGACTAAGTTATATTGAATAAGCAACAAATGCTGAAGAATTATGCATAGTTTTTTTGGAGGCTATACATGTCTTCAATAATCCCAGCCCCAGAGCATGTCTATAATCCATTCTCTCCAGCTCTGGACCACCAGGAGAGTGCTGCATAGCAGCTCTAGCCTTGTTATTGGGAAAGGAGCACATCACATTATTTACACTATTTAGTGTCCAGAGAAATTCAGGAGCTTGACATTACTGAGTTGGTTTCTGTTCTCCTGCCCTGTTCCCTTTGGAAGCTTTATGAGAGAACAAACCCCTCAGTACTGGCTATGGTGGGACTGGAGCCTGCTGGAAAGGAGGTGCCCACAAGGCCTAGGAACATTGCGTAAATCCTTTCAGGACAGGCAATTTGACCTCAAGTGGTTTGGGTGAGCTCAAAGTCCCAACCCACGTCTGTCCCGCCACGTCGATCTGGCTACAGGGCTGGACAGGGCCGCTCAGTCTGCAGCAGGAGGCAGGCAGGACGCAACCAGGCATCCCTGCCAAGTGTTGCAGTTCCTGTTAAATCCACTCCCTCCCTTTTCCCTCCCTCTACCCTCCCCATCCTTCCCGGCCTGCATCTCCCCTCCCTTCCCTTCTCCCTCCCATTCCCAGCAAACAAAATGGCTGCTGCAGGGCCATTTTGTTTTCTGCCTGGAAGAGGGAAGCAAGAACGCTGGGACTTGGCTCTTTTTTTTTTGGAGGCTGCAGCCATGTTAGAACCCAACTCTCCCTTCTCGACGTGGCACCGGCTGTAGCGGGGAAAAAAAAGGACCTTCTGGAATGAGACCAAAGTCAGAGACAGAGAGTGGGTAGTTTTGGCATATGTTGAGCACTGAAAATGCCTGGAATTGCCAAACTGAGCTTTTGTATTAGCAGAGTAAGGCTACTCGGTGCATGCAGAGTCGTGGGGCTGCACGGTATAGCTGGATGGAAAGGTTTGTTCACTATATTCAATAAAACAGCCCTCCTTTCTTGTGTATTTATAAAGTACCAGTGAGCACTGTTGTCTAATTTGTTTTTGGACGGGCAGATGGTTTTACACGTCGGCTTGGTATGATTAGAGCCAGTCATTGCCGGACAGTAGCATTTTAACCTGTTGTGTGTCCTCTTGTTTTTGGTGAATACAGGGTTTGACCTATCCACTGATCTGGCAGTGCCTGAATTTAGCTAATGGGATCTGGAGGATTTTTTTAGGTATTTTTGTTTTGTTTACTGCCTTAAAAGCTTTCATCTTGGGAATAAAAATATTAATTTAAATATTAAAAGAAATAGATGTTCCTGGCTTTGTAAGCAATTGCTTTTCTTGCCTGGATGGTGCAGTGCTGATACCAAGCTGTTTACTTCACCACTGTCTGCATGCATTAAGGTGTGGTACACATCAGATACACCATGAACAGTAAAGTGCCTTGAAATTTTAAGGGAACTTGGTGGCATTACCATACGATGTTGCACAGTCACATGGCAAAAATACCTGAACATGTGCCAAAGAAAAGTTTTTTTTGTTTGTTTTTTACTTTAAGTTATTCTGCATTACCCTTAGTAGCTAGGATATCTTCTCAGTAGTCATGACTCTTTGTTCCCGGACACTTGGAGGAACAGCTTTCTGTCTGGTGGCATAGGGGGATTGGGCTTTGATAACGTGTCAGTGGTGTGATAGTCTCACTTTTCCTGGAGGGACTACTCAGGCATCTGGAGAAATGCAGAGAGAAGCTGGGAAAGAGAACAGAAAGTTGGGAATTGCTGTTCTTAGATAGAAAAGGTATTTGTCTCCATATCTGCTTGGCTTTTTTACAAAAGGACAGTGCAGGCAGTTGCACTGGAAACAGTGGTCTCAGAGCTAGTGCTGCATGTGTGGACACTGGGCAGGTGGTTTGTGTAGCAAATGAAATATTCTGGTCAAAATATATGTTACAGGTGGACATTACCTGTGTACCTTTTGTGAGCAGTTTTTGAAGTGAAAATCATGAAGGAAAGCAGTATGGATGGAAGAGTTTACAGAGTATTACAAGAAAGGATCTTTCTTTAGATTTTTGGGTTTTTCTAAAGACTTGAATATAGAGCAGTTAAAAAATAATCATTTTTTTCTCTTATATCTCTTGATTTTAATTATTTTTAAGAAATCATGAAACATCAATAACATTTGTTTTTAATTTTATGACAAAAATGTTTTGTTTTGTTTTGTTTTGTTTTTGTTGTTTTTTTTTTTTTTTTTTTCTTTCAGGAAAGTATTAATTATAGGCTAATTGACAATGAAAATATATTTATGTTTAGAAAAAGTATTACCTTTGTGGCCAACTCTAATAATGGATTTATGAAGGGTTAATAAAACATAAATAGTGTAACAAGCATGTTACAGATGCATATATTGTAGATAACAATACTGGATTGATTAATGATGATCCAGAAATTTAGAAGCATCTGATAGGCATTGAGACAAGCCCTAGCACGAGTAGGTATTCAATAACTGTTAATTGTTTAATAATTCTTTATAAAGAAGTGCTGCAACATTTATATGAAATGCTATCTACACCATTAAAACAGCACGGACAAAAAGCATTATTGAAACATGGGGTTGCTGAACGAAAGTATTTTAAATATTTTTGCTTCCATTTCCCTTTTCCACTGTGCTTATTTATAGCACCTTTGATTAATTCTTCTGCAGAGTGGTGTTTTACAGTCAACTCCAGGGTCAGGTGTATGAGCAGTTGGATTGTCTTGCTTTTCTGATAGGTCCACCTGGTTTGTGTAACATTAAAATAAACTTGTCAGTATGGCTAGTTCGGCAATTGTATTTTTTGCCTTCTGGTGGTACTGAGCGCTTCAAGAGATTTTTCTGGACTATTGCTGCTTTGCCTGTTCCTTGCTGCTGGCAGTCTGGGTGTATGCTCCAGGGCAGTGTTTCCATCCAGCCTAGAGCAAATCCAAATACATTTACAGCAATACTGTGTCTAAAGGAAGCAAACAAGGCAAAAGAACTGTGGCAGGCACACAGCATTGCTGCATTCCAGCAACATTAGGGAGCTAGTGAAAATTTTCCCTACCTCCCTTTTTATTTTTTTTCTTTTTGTCCACTTGCTTTTCATTTTCCCACCCTGGCAAGGTGGCAAGGCAAGTACATGAAGTTACTAGAGGCTTCCCCACTGGCAAAGCTAAGGAAAGAAAATGGCTGACACTCAGCCATTTTGTGTCAGTGCAGGCAGCTGGCTTAATGTAGGTTTTGTGTTCATCAGGGCTGGTTCTGCCCTAGTTCAGCTGTGACTCCAAGAGGCTGAAAAGGGTTTCAGAGATTCAGGGCCATGATTTCCCACTAGGAAGTCCTGCCTGTCCCCGGCACATTTTGGCACCAAAGTGCTAGACTGCATCTATACAAAGGCTGAAAGCAGTGTCTGCTTTTCAAAGAGTGACTTTGTTCTTTCATGGTTTCCTCCTCCTTCCTCCATTTCATTCAGTTCTCCTTAATAAGCCAGATCAGCACCTCAAAGCTTCAGAGCTGTTCCAGCTACTTTCCGAGGCTCTGAGTTGTCTCCTGGGGGTCTGATCAGCTAGTTCATTATGAGACCAGGTAACTGAAAAGCAGTGGTGTTTTAGGTCACCACTCTCTCCCAGAAATTAGTAGGAAAGCTGGACAGGAGATGTCTTTTTTTTTTTTTTTTTTTTTTTTTTTTTCCAGCATAAAGATAAAGGATCTTGCTGTGAAGAAATATATTAATCCTTTACCTGCCAATTTCCCCTCACTCTTCCAAAAACATCTAGACAGCAAGACCATGCTGTGGCATACTCTGAGCATGGAGATGGTCTTGCAATCTTTCTCAGAAGCTGACTAGCTGACTAGCTTTGTCAAAAAAAAAAAAAAAAAAAAGGCTAATTTTTAAGAACTCATGTGGATCTGGAAGGGGAAAACAGTGGTACCAATCCCTTAAATTTTTAGCACAGAAAATGGTATTTTTCAAAGTGGCCCAGCTCTTCACAGTGAAGTATCTAAAAATCTTCAGAAACTCTGGGCTTAAATAACTAAGAACTTAGTTAGTGGCTTAGGGTTATGGGCTCCTGACTCTTACAGACCCTTTTGGCTATTATATGCAGAATTTTACATAGCTGCATCACATTTAGGCTCTTGTACATCTAATGCCTTAGCCGCAGTGTGCTGGAAGGGAAGTCTTCATGTCTGGAAACGAGGGCAGACCTTGGCTTATGGCTGTATGCCATAAGAACTACAGCTTTTATGGCTGTATGCATATATGCATATATTGATATGCCTCTTTGTGAAATCCCGGCAGGTTTCACAAAGCTTGTGAGCATTCATTTCTATTCTACTGAGCTTTTATTCAATATGTGTGTGGTATTCTCTCTCCCAGGATGTGTGATTCTCCTGCAAATATTAGAATGGAGCACAACTTTTTCTGTCTCTGTGAAACACTGTTGGTAGAGGTGGATATCAACTGATCCTGTGGCAGTGTGACCAGAGACAAGAGCAGGACTTGACAATGATGGTTTCAGTATCAGCTTTCATACGGACTCGCTGTGTGATCTTTGGCAAATTTGCTCACCTCTCTGTTTCTTCTTTCCCCACCTTGACTTCATGATTTAAACCATAAGTAATCCAGGAGAGGGGCTAGCTAGCCTTACAATTTCTATAGCAGCTTGAACAATCAAGTGTGACAGTGATACAAAGACTAGTATAGTCATACTGATCCTTACTGAGGATAGCACTTCTAAATCTTCCTTCCTGTTTGACTGCTTTCTTCATGAGCCCTGGCAAGATCAGGATTGTAGTGTCAGCAGCTCAGTATTCCCAAAACCTGGACTCATTAAGACAATTATCATAATTAAATCTCCTGTTTTCAGGATTGCTTGTAAAAGTCAGAAGGAATTTTTTGTTTGTTTGTTTGTTTGTTTCCTCTCAATGTATAATTAGATCTATGTAAACTGGGAGTTACTTATTGTAATTTCCTATCCACAGTTTGATATTGGCCCGAGCTCCTATTCTCTGCAATGGTACCAAAAGTGACCTAAGTGACCTTTTAAATGCATGGCCCATACAACATGTTTATATGTTTAAATAATACAAAACACCAGAATGGGAATCAGGAAATGATGGTTTCTCTAATTCACTTGTTAAGGGCCTCATGGGAGAAGGTGAGCATCCTTTCACCTCTAGTACTGTGTGCAATTCTAGGCACCACAGTACAAAAAGGACATTAAACTGTTGGAGAATGTCCAGAGGAGCGCAACGAAGATGGTGAAGGGCCTAGAGGGGAACACATATGAGGAGCGGCTGAGATCACTGGGTCTGTTCAACCTGGAAAAGAGGAGACTGAGGGGATACCTCATCACAGTCTACAACTTCCTCGTGAGGGGGAGTGGAGAGGCAGATGACAAATTCTCCATAATCACCAGTGATAGGACCCGCAGGAACGGTGTTAAGCTGAGAGGAAGTTTAGGCTGGACATCAGGAAGAGGTTCTTCACCAAGAGGGTGGTTGCACACTGGAACAGGCTCCCCAGTGAAGTAGTCACTGCACCAAGCCTGCCTGAATTTAAGAAGTGTTTGGACTGTGCACTTAGTCACATGGTCTAAACTTTTGGGTAGACCTGTGCGGTGCCAGGAGTTGGACTTGATGATCCTTATGGGTCCCTTCCAACTTAGAATATTCTATGATTCTATGATTCTATGATTCTTTGCAATAGGCGTCACCTGATGCAATCATCTGGGGCCATTCACCTTCTCAGTACTCAACCACTGCAACAACTTACAGCTTTCTTGCCACCAAAATCCCTCTGGTTGCTGTCTGTGGCACTAGCTTAATCTTTGAGAAGCTGAAACACTTCAGAATAGAAAATCTCAATTTGGAAGGTACTTACAAGGATCAAGTCCAACTGCTAAACTTCTGACTTTAATCTAAACTAATACCCCTGTTCCTGATTGTAACTGCTATGAAGCTCAGACTGGTGTTCCATGCACTAAAGAGGCTTATTTAACCTTGGTGCATTGCTTTCTATGCCAATAAAACTGGAAGAATATTTCCCATCAGAAGGCTATTTGGGATTCAAAGTACTTCGCACTGTGGATGGGCTGGGTACTTAAATGCTGTCTGAATCAGTCCTGCAACACTGGTTTTCTGACATTATTTATATCTAATCATACTAGGAGAGGCCTGGCAAGGCTGAATTTGTCAAAAGAAATTAAAGGAATTACCTGGAATGTGTTGACTGCTAGTGAGAATGACTTCTGGACATCTCTGCAAAGGAACAGGGGCACTTTACAAGCATCACTGCAGAAATATCCTTGTACCTACTCATCCTAAACTCTCACCTTAAGAATTCCATCTAAAACAGACCTTTCAGAATCTCACTCATTTGGGCTATTGCCTGTTAGCTGTGAAAGCACGAACACAGCCTTTGTCCTTTTGAAAACCTCTGCCTTAGCCCCAGCATATCCCACAACAGCAGTTAACAGATGTTCAGAGAGGCTGGGGACCCCTCTTGCTTCAAGGTGTCAAGTTCCCATGAGAAGTCCTCCTTTGGGTCTCTGCTGTGCTGCACATGCAACCCCTTTATTGTGCTACTAGTGGCTTCCTTTTTGTTACATCATTCTTTAATATTTTAGGGGGACTCTTTCTCATTTCAAGAGGAACCTAAAATGATTCTTTTAAATGGCCAACTTAATACCTTGCATCTGTGTTTAGGTGTACAAAGAACGAAAAATTCTCAGAAGGTGAGACAAGGGCTTGGGGAGAAGCCAGTCTGTCTCAGATCCATGCTAATATTGCCTGGCTGTTATATAGCATTAAAGGGACACCAAGCCTGCATGTTGTACTTGTTTGTTTAGGAAATGAGATCTGCCTTAATGTACTCAATACCATTACATTTGCAGCCTAAAAGCTTCCTTGTACTCACTTATTTACGATCTGCTCAGTTCCCCGGAATGCATAGAAGCTAAATTGATGGATTATTTTATATGGTCTGTCAGGTTTGTTCTAGATATGCTTTGTGTTCAAGAGGTGAGGTCAGCCTGCCTGTATATTATTTGGCATTACTGCAGTTTCAGGAGGCTTTACTAACTGTGTGCATGGCCCTGGGTTCAAAGGGCAGGGCTGCTGCTTCCATAAGGGCTTGGATGCATAAAATTTGCAGCCAGTGTGATTGCCAAGGATAAACTGTAGTCAAAGTGGACAGAAAGAGGTTTAAAGGAGGAAAGAGAGCTAGAGGGCAAGGTTGGGTATGAGACTCAGTTCCCCTAACATCATAAAGTCTGATGAATTTTCATGCATTTCTCTTTACAGGAGCCACAGAGTAGCCAATTCCTGGATAAGGGTCATCTCATTGCTTTAGACCACCATGGTCCCAAGCTGTCCTTGAGGCTGAGGTAGTAGATTGAATAGTTGTGGAGTCCTATCCTCCCTTTGAGCTAACTATACAATCTACTGTCTTTCCTAAGGAGACAGTCAGGTCTTCAGTTCTCATCATCTATTTCAACACCAAGCGTGGAGACGGATGGTCCAAGTAATCCTGTTCTTACAGAAAGCCAGTAATGTGGCTGTGAATCACACAAGACCTCTGTACTGCTCTGTGGAGGTGAGGTAGTAGGTTGTATAGTTTGGTGGGAGGGATTGTATCCCATTTCAGGTGATAACTATACAGTCTATTGCCTTCCTTAAAGAGCAGCAAAACCATTGGAGAATTGCTTCAGCCACAGAGGTCCAGAGACATCATTTCTTTCTGTTGAGGATCCAAACCCATTGCTGACCAACTCAGTGCGTTTTCTCTTACAGCATCCAGGATTGCATTATTCCAGGGACTGCTCCATGCTTAAGTCATATGAACAGGGAGTCATCTATATATTAAAAAAAAAATAAAAAAGTCCCTCTGTTTAATGGGTGCAAGACAAACAAGTAATGAGCTGGTGCCTCAGCTCCTGGTGTTCAGTTCTATCCCTCCCCACCCCTACTCCCTTTTATTTTTCTGGAGATGAGCTCAAGTTGTGAAGGGTTTAAGTGTGTTGTTCTTTTCGGTCTATTCTCAAGTGTGGAGGGAAGTGTATGTGTATTTTTTGGTAGATCTGTACTTGTGATTTAAGTTTGTTGAACCCAGTTCTGAAGTTTGGATTAAGAACTATATCCACGAGTAAGTTTAGCTTGTGGACTCAAAACCCCATGAGCTGATAGATTTTGGCTGGTTGGCCTCTGCTCAGTAAGTGCATTCAGGTTTTGGACAAGTTCCCAGCTCTACCCTGTTATAAAGTTAGAGGGTATTTCTTTCTAATTTGATAATCTATATTATCTGAACTCACTGATATGCAAACCCTAGCAAAGCAATTAGTGCTCGTATATTTACATAGAATAAGCCAGCAGTTTGTACTAACACCCTGTCCTAAATGTGAGACAGGTGAAGAAGAGACGTGACGTGAAGGCAGCAAGACTTAACACTTCTGGGTTCTCCCAGGTAGGAAGTACTGACATCTGATAGTAGACAAATGAGAAGACAGCGCACTACAGAGCTCTAGCACTTGACAACGGACAGGGAACAGGTTTTTCCCTTTTCAAGAAGCAATTAGAACTATCCCTCTGCTATATTCCAGAGTAAATAGGATCAAGGTCATGAGTGGGACTGTAATGTGATCAGGGCTACACCAGTTCTTCAAGACTGAGGGATGTCCCAGGAGATTATCACTGGCAGCACACTGTCAGGGAAATGTGAGGTCTGAGACACCGGGGAGCAAGGACAAACTGAGGACACTTTCACAGATGAAGTAGGAGAATGAGAGCTGCAAAAAGACATTAGAGCCCTCAAATTTCAGCCTTGAAGCGAGAGACAGGGAGAATGAGACCTGGTTGCTTGGGCTATGGGACTCCCAGAAGTGAAGCAGTTTGTTTAAGGCTCTTCTGCTTCTTGGGATGGGGCGTAGCTGCAGTAAGGCTGAGATGTGATTTCTGCAGGCTGGGCAACAGCTGGTGGGTGGGGATGCTGCAGTGTCTAGCATCAGAGGAATGCAGCCCTCTCTCCATAAATCTGGCTTTTCAGCAGTCCTGGGGACCTGCCACACAAAGCTACAGCTTGTTCCTCTTCTACGCATTATTATCCTCTAGCTGCTTGCTAAGGGGCAGGCCTTTCCTACCCCCAAGATTGCTCAGAAGGTACCAAAGAAGAATAGCGCAGCACATCAATATTTAAGAGGTATCCCCTAGAGAAGAATTAATCCTTTGTGTCCCAGATTGAATCAGTTCAGCCCCATCCATTGCATTGATGTTAATGTGGAGAATCTTAAGCAGCAAAACTGTATGAGGTGGAAGCCAAGAATAAAATATTATTACTAGAGATACTCTCTTGTAAAAACAAACTTGTTTTGACTTAAGAAAAAAAAAAATGTCTTTTTACCGTCTTGAAATGAGCACAGCTGATGAACTGGGACTAGGGCTGGCCAGCGCTCCTGATTGTGTGTTCCCAAGTTCTCCATGCGCCCAAACCCCTGAGCAGGAAGGGAAAACCACAGCCAGGACATTATAAGGGTGTGGGGCAGATGGGATTGGCCATGCAGCTGAGACCATAGGTCTTTCTATCAGTGCACTCTAGCTGAATCCCACTGCAAAGCTCTGGGGCTGTAGCTGGGCTCCTCTCTGCTTTGTACAGCCACTGTTATAAGCACATTTGTAAATCTAATACAGATTTCCAGATATACCAATTATCCATAAACTGAGGTCCCCACCACACTGGCAGGGCAGTGGCCATTTCATAGCTGGTGTCATGGCCCATACTGTAAATTCCTGAGGACAGCACATATGCTGCCCCCCCACCCTTCTAATTCACCATCTTCAGAGGAGCTTCAGGAGCTGAATCCAGATGACCTTCTCTCCCCCAGCCTGCAGTGAGTACATCCACTGGAACACAGGTCCTGGGGCTTCAGGGAAATCTGCAGGTGGGGTTCATGCAGCACCCAGGTCTTATAAACACCACAAATCCCCTGATTTCAACCCAACTGGCCAAAACTGATGGTTAAATGCCTTAAAGCATTCTGAGGCTATATGTCAGAGCCTGTGGGATGGAAAACTGTGGTGCTGTGTTGCCATGGTGATGGGCCCCCACGGCACAGGAATTTGTTTCCTGCCTCCTCATAGCCTGCTGCCATGTAGCCCATGGTCAGACAAACATCAAAAACATCAACCCAGTGTCATGGGGCATCCTTTAGAGGTGTTGTGAATGAATGATGGCAAGTTGTCCATAAGCAGGGCCTGGCCACCCTCAGCAGGCTCCACTATGACCTGGTAGCTGCTGTTTTCCTTCAGTTGTCAAGGCAAATGCCATCTGCCACCCTAAAATACCTACATTGTCCCCAAGGACTTTGGTCACATGGGGAGGCCAGACAGCAAGAACATGAAGCACAGTCCTTTTCTAGCATAGCCCTCTTCACCATTGAAAGGATACCCGTATACAAACCTGCCACTTCTGCCACACACAACTGTGGGACTGTGGTGCTGCCAAGCACCAGCAGCATCTTTGACAGGTGATTGGCTCCTTCCCTGCCTACCCTGGAATCTCCCACCAATTCACCTAGATGCTAGAGCATCCTTCATATCAACCCCAGAAATGGGGTGGAAATGCAGCAAGTCTCCCTTGAATGTTTTGCATCTTTTTCTGGCATACCCCACCATAACCCTGGCCCACCTTTACCATACAGTCACCTTCTTTCCTTCCCTACATCCTCCTAGTTTGGGATTAAACCAAACCATTCCAAATCCCCTTGCTGGCAGGTCTCAGTTAGGGAACATGGGGAAGAAGAAAGGGAATTTTCCGCCTGTTTTTGAATTTTTTTGTTAGAAAGAACTCTATAAATAGGTCCTTGCACAACTGCATGATTACAGAAGTCAAAACCTTAATGAAAACAAAACTCTATAGAGATCAGCAGCCTCAAAACCATGATAAAATACTTAAATTGTAGAATTATTTGTATAGACACATGCCAGCATCACTGTTAGGTCCAGTTCCATAATGGATCCCAAGGCAGGAGACTGTGAGGTACCCAGCTTTGCAAAAAAAAACCCACAGGTGTTGACCAAATGTCTTGATTTTGCTGGAAAGTGAAATGCTTTTCTGCTCTTTTAATTGTTAGTTGGTAATTAATGCTGCACTCTCCTTTACCCAAATGGAAAAAACGTTACAGGCCTGAAATGCTCTGTCTCTGCCTTACCCTTCGTGAGGCTGCAGCTCCTTACAACAGGTGAACAGCAGCCACTCTGGCTGTACATCATTGGTCTAGTGACCATCCAGACCCACGCTGGATTTTTTTTCTGCCAGAAGCAGCTCCACAGGAGCTTGCAAAAGCTCAGCCTGCAACAAGACCATGCAAAAACCATGGCACCTGAGCAGGAGGCTATTTCTAATCTGATTCTTAACTACATCTGATGCTTGTGATTAAATTGAGCACTAGACTCTCCAGAGGGCTGTGCAGTGAGGTTGAATTTGCTCAGTTCTCCGTGGTGACTCTCCCACTCCCATCTGCTGGCCACCGTTCAGCAGGGCTAATGGTGACCATGATCTAAAAACACCCCACAGGCAGCTGGTTTCTTGTAAGGGATCTGGTGCTGCTGGGCTCCTGAACCAGGACTGCAGGAAGAGGTGTAACACAGAACTGCAGGGCAGCCTCACCAGGCAAGGCAGGGGTGCAAGAATAGGGAAAAGCAAAATGCAAAGGTCCAGTGTCACCACTGCTCCTGTGCAGCAGGTTTACTCCTCACAATAAGGACTCCATTCTTCACATGCTCTTTGTGGCTGGGTGATGTTCTGCAGTGAAAACACTGCAGAAATGCAAAGTCTGGGGAAAAAGCAGGGGAGGACACTTACATTTACATTTTTTCTTTACTGAAAAGATGAAACAGTGTGTGTTTGGGGGTGGGACGATGCTGACTGTTGGGCCTCTCTAAATGCAGAACCAGAAGCACTCTAGCCCTAGGTTTTTGGTTTTTGTTTGTTTGTTCTTCTCTGAGCTCTCTTCCTCTTACTTTCCTTGCTCAAAAATTCCTGTTGGGGACAATTTTGTTTGCTCTGCACTCATCTGGGAGCTAGGGGAATATTTCCTATGTCATGCTAAATCTCCTCCTTCTGCTGCCTTTACAAAGGCTTAAAAACATAAAATTGCAACCTTACAGAAACCAGCACCCAGATGCTTTTGGAAAGTCAAAAAAAAAAACCATTCAGCATTCCCCAGGAGCTACAATGTGTTTTAGGAGTTCTACTTAAACACACAAGCAAGATTGTTTTACAGATATAAGCTGGTCTTGGATACCCCAGAAAGACAGTGCATGCCCCACAGCAGACTTTCAGAACAAGATTTATTCAGTGCATGCTCTGCGGCTGCACGGGACACAGCATTCTGGGGGGGATAGACAAATATTGGACTTAAGGTCTTTCTCCACCTCACTCATCTATTAAGAAACCAAAGAAGGGACTGGATCTTCTAGTCCCTTCTGCTGGTCTGTAAAACTTGTCACTTATTTAACCCACCTTACTGGGAATCTTCAGGTGAACAGAGCAGAAACATGGAGGGATAAAACACACAGTGCTCCAGAGAATGAATACCATCCTGCAACAAGGCCTGGAACCATTGGTAACCTCTAACATCATTCAATTGGCTCTCTCAAGCTGAAATTGTACCAGCACACCTGATTATTTTGTTTTCTTCTGGACCAGGTTCCACCATTCACAAAATACATGTTATCTGTATCTAATTTCAAATACATCGTACGCTTAAGTTATGCAAAGAAGGAAGCCATGCAGAAGAAAGCTGTATGAATAAGCCAGTAACTCCACTCTAGAGCTGAAGGATTTTCTTCTGTGCAGGCACATGGGTAAAATAAAGCCATGCCAATGGAGTAACTGTGGAATGGGTACATGAAATGAGGAAGCAAGCAAAGGTTGCAGATGTGAGAAGGAGAAAGGAGTACATAGGGTACTGGCCATAGCTATACCAGAAGCAGGAAGAAAATATAAATCCTCTTCTGTAGAAAAGAAAAAAAAAAAAAGAAAGAAAAAAAAAAAGCCACTCTTTTGGAAAAGGAAGGAAGAGGTGATACGTCCAAATTTGAGACAAACAGGCACATCGAGAGGAAAAAAGAGCATTTTTGTTAGAAACTCTTTCTGGTAGGCAGACATCAAACCCATCAACCATGCATTGTCTACAGACAAACACCAAAGCCAACAACCATGTCTCATTGCCATTCTGGTTTCCAAGGCATTCTGCTTTCCCTGGAGACACGGTGCAGCAGGACCTGCCAGCTGCACAGGGGGATGAGAGACCTTACCATTTCCTGTTTGGAAACAAACCAGAAGCCCAGGATGTCTGGGAAGAAAGGCAAAGCATTGGTGTCCAGGTTCACCAGTGTTATGGCAGACCCCCTCCTGCCCTTGGGCCTCCTCAGAAGGGGACTGAGTACCCATGGGATGGACAGTTGCCCTTGGCACATCAGAGCTGGAGTGCGTTAGCCAGTCAGTGTAAGTGAGTGTGTCAACCTGAACTGTCCACAGTGTCTCCCAAGTCTACCAGGGTTGTGGGACAACCAGTGCTGAAGAAAGGCTTGGTGACTGGTGCAGGGACAGCTGAGAAAGACTGTTCAAAGCAAAAGGCCCATCAGGATGACACTGAGTAGGAAGAGTGAAAGGCCCCAGCAGGTACTGGGGGCTCCAGCTGTGGGCTGATCCATGCTTTTCTGGTCTGAGTTTGTCTCCCATTCTTCAATGGCTAGAGTATCTGCTGGCAGAACAATAGAAAAACAGGAGTTAGAGGGAAAGATCTGAGCAAAAGAGAAGCTCCAATTCATGCAGGTCCTTCAGTGATGTGCACCAAGACACCCTGAGGTGCAAGGGACAGAAGTGCACAGATCCAGCAAAGGCAAGGGAAAGCTGGTGGGTGTTAGCGAGGAGCACGCTGTAAACAAAACCATGCTTCATGAACCAGACATCCAATCTGCCCCTTTTCAGTGTTAGGGGAAAGAGTGAGGAAAAGGGTTGGTACCACACATGAAATGAGGATCCAGAGGACCAGTCTGATACTGGTTCCTCCCAAGCCATGCCCCATGCTGCTTGGGGATCATTCAACATCTACATGTCCATGCCAGGACAGACTCCACAATTACTTTACCTGAGAAGGAGGACTGGAAAGCAGGGCTCTGACCCTTTTCTTTGGAAGATGATGTCAAACGCAAGAAGGTAGGTTCTTCAGGACTGAAGACCACTGACTTTGAGGAGGTTATATGCTCAGTTTTATTGAAATCTAACTTGATCTCTGGAATAATTTTGCTGAAGGATGGAGGTGGACTGGAAAAGAAGGATAATTTATTTCCTCCATCCCCTTTCACACCTTTATTTGTCTCTGGGACTGATTTGGGGCTGAAGGCTGTGCCAATACTTTCTAATAAGGTAGGATCCTCTGTACTTAAGCCAATGGGCTCTCCAGTGTCTAACTCTACATCTGGAAATATTTTATAATCCCCATCTAATGTGGGCTCAAAGGAAAGTGTGAGCCCAGTTGCCTCAGTTGGGTTGGGTCTTTCTGTTTCAGTTTTTGTTAGCATCTTTGCTGTTGAGGTGGTGAGATTTTGCTTTGTTGAAGTTGTGTAAGTGTGTGTTGGCTTGGATAAAATGGTGGTAAATGTTGGTGAGACGGTTGCTGGCTTGGCTGTAAAAGGTTTTGTCTTGGCCATAGTTGGGGTGGGTGCTGGCTTGGCCATAGTGGTGGTGGGTTTTGGCATGGTAGGTGCTGACTTGGCCATAGTGGTAGTTGTGGTGGGTTGTGGCATGGTTGGTGATGGCTTAGCCACAGTGGTGGTTGTGGTGGGTTTTGGCATTGTGGGTGCTGGCTTAGCTGTAGATGTTGTAGTGGGTTTTGGCATGGTGGGTGCTGACTTGGCTATAGTGGTTGTTGTTTTTGACATGGTGGGTGCTGTCATGGTCCTTGTGGTAGTTGTGGTGGGTTGTGGCATGCTTGGTGATGGCTTAACTGTAGTGGTGTTTGTGGTGGGTTTTGGCGTGGTGGGTGCTGGCTTAGCCACAGTGGTGCTGGGCCTTGGTGTGGTGGGCACTGTCTTAGTTGTAGTCATTGCGGGTTTTGATGTGGTGGGTGCTGCCTTGGCCATAGTGGCAGTTGTGGTGGGTTGTAGCATGGTGGGTGCTGGCTTAGCCATAGTGGTGGTTGTGGTGGATTGTGGTCTGGTGGTGGGTGCTGGCTTAGCTGTAGTGGTGTTTGTGGTGGATTTTGGCATGGTGGGTGCTGGCTTAGCCTTGGTGGTGGGCCTTGGCGTGGTGGGCACTGGCTTAGCCTTGGCAGTGGGCCCTGGCGTGGTGGGTACTGTCTTGGCTACAGTCATTGTGGGTTTAGATGTTGTGGATGCTGCCTTGGCCGTGCTGGTAGTTGTGGTGGGTGCTGGCTTAGCCATAGTGGTGCTTCTGATGGTTTGTGGCGTGGTGGTGGGTGCTGGCTTAGCCGTAGTGGTGTTTGTGGTGGGTTTTGGTGTGGTGGGTGCTGACTTGGCTGTAGTGGTGGTTGTGGTGGGTTGTGGCATGGTGGGTGACGGCATAATGGTAGTGGTGGGGGATTTTGGCGTGGTGGGTGCTGGCTTGGCCATAGTGGTTGTGTTAGGTTTTGGCATGGCAGTTGTTTGTGTGATGGGCTTTGGCTTGCCTGTAGCTATGGTGGGTTCTGGCACAGTAGATTTTGGCTTTGCCATGGATGTGGTGGGTACTTGTGTCTGGGTTGGGGGTATGGTTATGAGTTCTGGCTTCGCTGTGGCCATGGTGGGTGATGTTATGGTAGGTTCTGGTGTGGTTGTGGTGGATGTTGTCACAGAAGTTGGAGTGGTCTCTTCTACAGTGGATTCTGGTAAGAGATGAAAAACACCATGGGTTAGCACTAGGGTCAACTGACCCGTTGCTGTCCAGGCCTCTATGTCCTTGTACTGAGGGGCCTAAAACCAAACACAGAGGTTTGGTTTACCACTCAAGGAGCGGCCTCACCAGAGCAGAATACAAGGGGGTGATCACCTCCCTGGTCCTGCTGGCTGCACTATTCCTGATACAAGCCAGGATGCCGTTGGCCTTCTTGGGCACACTGCTGGCTCATGTTCAAGCAAACATCAATCAGTACCCCTAGGTCCTTTTGCTCTGCACAGCTTCTGAGCCACTCTGCCCCAAGCGTGTAGTGCTGCATGGGGTTGTTGTGGCCAAAGTGCCACAAGACCCAGCACTTAGCCATGTTGAACCTCACCCCACTGGCCTTTGCTCATCAACCCATACTGTCCAGGTCCCTCTGCAGGGCCTTCCTATCCTCCAGCAGATCAACACTTCACTCCAGCTTGGTGTCATCTGCAAGCTTAGGTCACTCTGGGCCATCTCCCACTCTTGAGGTCCCAACCTGGAGACATCTCATCTCCCTCACACAACCTTCTGCCCCTTGGGGATGAGGCAACAACTCCTAGCTAAGGGGGTTATGAGGTCTGTGTCCAATCCTCATCTAGTGACAGCTGACCAGTCTCAAGGGCTTCTATCCCATGTGATGCCTCACAGTCCAGGCCTGGAGCTGCTGGTCCAGGTTCAGAGTTTGGACCCCAACCCAGGGGTCTCTGTCCCAATAGCCTGTCAAGGCACATACACTGCTTTACTTCACTTACCACACAAGGACTTGACACACACTCTACCCTCGGGACACTGTGAGCAAGAGGGTCCTTCTTTGTATGGCTTTCGGCCTTTCACATTACCCCTGGACGCAGAAGACACCAAGAAAAAAAGTGTAAGGAAAGAGGGTAAATGCCAACCCCAAAGAGGGAGGTTTGATTCAACTGGAATATCCCAGCCATGACAAAACTCAGAATTAATGTTAAAAAATAAAAATTAAAAAAAATCAGGTCTTTGTCTCCTGCCACACACTTTCAATGCCATTTACTCAGTGGCCTGACCCTAGGGTGACTAAAACCAGGGAAGAAAGTTCCATGGACCAGGTCCTTCACTACCACCTAGAAAAGAGCAGTTGTTGGACATTTGGACACATGATTTTATCTCCCCTCTACTAAACACCCCTAAGAAGGTCCGCTGTTGCTCTCCATCTCCAAGTGAGTGGTCTCCAAGGCTAGCCCCAGGGTTTCACAAGCAGGTACCCACCTCTCCTCCCATGTGCAACCCATCCTGCTGGTACAATACATGCTTCCTGACCCCTTCCCAGGCCATTGCTGCTGCTATTGGGGAAGAACAAGGCACAGAGCAGGTAGGTAATGTTTGTATCCTTAGTTACTGTGACATCAACCGTGGGCAGCACTCTGGGGGAGTTCCCTCCCTGAACTGTGGCAGGAGCTGAACCAGACCTCAGTAGTCCTCATGGGCAAGGATCAACAGACAACCCTTCCTTCCTTAGTGACCAATCCAAGACAATAAAGGCCTTTCTTGAAATTGCCTTGCTTGCATTTCTGAGCAACACCAAAAGCTTTTCCTGCTGTCTCATAGGGATGGAAGGAAGGGCATTTCCTTGCAGAAGGCCGATCAAAATGAACCAAGTCATACAAGGCATAGGACTTACGGAGGATAGTAGTTGCAAACAAGCAGGTACATGTCCTCTGTTTCGATTCCATCAATCTTCTCACAAAACTTTGCCCCACAGCCAATACGATGTGTGTTTGCCCAAACCACCTAAGACAAAGACCAGGGGTGAAGGTGAGGTGATTGGATGAAGGCAAACGCCCTGTTGGCAACCCATCCTCTGGCCTTGAAGGCTGCTCCGTCATCACACCAACACCCCCCATGTCTCAGTGTGTGCCCCAGATCCCACATGCCCGTGTTGCTTTCACATTCAGAATCCTGCTACTTGCATCTGTCTGGACCACATTCCCAACGTAGGGCCACAGCCCACATAACCAAGTGCCACAGCTTTTCTACCCTATACTTCACCCAAGTAGAGCATCACTACCTCTGTTCTGGTCCTGGGGACCTCCACAGATCCATCCTGATATTTATACCACCACCATCTATGCTCTTCTCCACTCTCACCCATCCACCCAAGCTACAAAGACACACTCACATCTCTTGTCTGCCTAAGACAAGCCAGCACCTGGCTCTGCTGTGTAGCTGAAAAGGGGTGCAGAGCACTTTTTAAAGAGAGGTCTTATCTAAAATGCTGGTTATGGTTGGCACCATGCCCAGATTCCCCTGTATCAGTGATTCCTACCTGGTGCCCAGCATTAGTTCCCCATCTCTTTGCAAAGACTCTGAGAGGACCCAGGGCTCTGGTACAGCTCCTTTCCTGACAACCCTCTCCCTCTGCCCCAGCAGGCCAGTACCTGGGTGTAGTGACCACACATCTGCCCAGGGACACACACGGAAGTCGTCAGGTTATAGTATTTCTCTTCCCCGTTCCAGTCGTCCACAGCAAATTCCAGATCCAGTGTCGGAGCCATAGCAAAGAGGTTTTCTCCCCGTCGGCCCCTCTCCTTGTTGTGGTCCCAGATGCATTTCTCCGCATAGGCTTGGGCAAAGGCCTCCAGCTCTGTGTCCCAACTCTGAAAGGACCTCAGTGTCAGCATACAGAGAGGGACATTGGGCTCTCCAACACACACAAGGACATGTGCTCCTGGGCTCCCTAGTTGCAATTTCTCCATTTATGAGTAAAACTAAAATTGCTACTCAATACATGGGTATCCCTGAGTGCACTCTGAGAAGTCCTCAGGAGATGGGAGCTCCTCAGTCTATCTCAGCACAAAACAAACCGCAACTTACAAACAGGTAGGTCAGTGCTGAGCATAATTCTCACAACCTTGCTTGGAGCACCCATAACATCAGCATCCTCAACTCAGTGTGGAAAAGCAATGAAGAAGCAGTGAAAATGGAGGAAGGGAGGACGCTCACACTGGGTCACACAGGAAGAGAACAGGGGACATCCTTCTCACCAGGGTGGGGATGGGAGAAGAGCAGAACACATCTCCCCTGGCAGCTGCACAGTTCCTGGGAGTACATGCTCCTAAAAGACATCATCAGTTCCCCTGGATCCAAAACGCAGCAGCTGCCTGCCTACCAAGAGCCCTTCCAGCACAGGGAGCAGCAGTGGCCCCACTGCCAGCTGAGTCCCCAGGCCCTAGTGACCATACTGCTATGCCTTGCAGAAAGGCATATGAGGAACCCTACACCACAACTGCTTGGACTATCCTAACACCATTTGATGGTGACAGCAGCTTTGCTTCTGCAGCAGGTTGGAAGGCAGCCAACAAACAACAGGTCCTCAATGGGACCTTCCTGGCTGGAGTCAGAGCTGGATTCTAGAGGGGGACAGAGCACAGCTCTGTTACAAGGCATTGCCACTGGGGTGTCGAGGGGACACGGACAGGCCCCCAAGCAGTAGCGCTGTAGGTGAAGGAAACACTAAAATATCCGGGTGGGGGCACAGAGAGCTAGTTGACCTTGCCTCATGGCCCCAAGCCAGGCTGAGAGTGATGGCTTGGAACCCTGCTGGGGAAATGCACACCCATCTTCCTCTGGCACAGAGCTGGGTTCCATAAACAGCAGGCTCACACCTGCAGGATTTGCCTCATTTTTTTAAAAAGTGCCTTTAGGCTAGGAATCCCCCCAGTGCCTAACTACTTCCACAGCAACAAGACTCATGTCCCAAACAGAAACACAGGGTGACATCAGTCAGGCATGGTGCCACAGCAGCAGGTGACCTCAAAGACAAACACAGCACAAGCGAAGTCCCAGGGAGGAAGGCAAGAATGGTTCTTACATAGAAAGCCTTTAATAAGAAATCGTTAGGGCTGCTTTATGATAAACATTTGTTGTGCTTCAAAGAAAGCCTTCTGCTCTGCAGTGTCAGTAGGTCTTGTGTTTAAGCAATTTGTATTAAACTAAGAGACAACACAGCCTTGCAGAGGGCAGCATCTCAAAGCATGTGATCTGCCATCACTCCTACAGCCAGCAGCAGCACTCACCAGATCAGAATTGCCACCAACTTAAGGACCTTGACTCACATTTTAGGTACTTGAGATATCGTTTCCCTCATGCTTTCCCTAAGAGTTTGGCTCCAAAGCCCGTACTTCCTGATTTTTTTTCTGTGCCTTGCTGTGGTGGGTGTCCATGGAAATTGTGGTGCTTAGGGTTTTCACACCCTCTGAACCCAAAGTCTCTTGTTAGGCCCCCACTATGCCTTAACATCGCCTCTTTCTTCATTTGCTCAGCAAGCTCCCACTTACCAGGTCATGAACATTTAATTCAAGTGGTGCAACTTCAAGGCCAGATAAGAAGGTCTCCTCTGACTACACTGTGACCAAAAGAGCACAACACCCCAAATAGCTGTAATGAACAGCTCTCTTGCTCCTCTGCATGTGTTGTAAACAGCAAGGAAAATAACTGGGTACAGGATAAAGGGGCCAAATAAGACAAAAACCAGCACCAGCTCAAGACGTCATTTTTGCTTCCACTGAAGCCACAAGCATTGGTGGGCACCCGACTCAGTTTCTTACAGAAAAATGGGAGATCCTTCACCTCCATGTCATCACGCATAGGTCACGGTAGGAAGTAGGAGTGTGATGGAGCCCAAACTGACCTGGTAGTCATGCTTGAATTTGACATTCCCTCTCATAAATTAAACCCCAATCACCTGCAAAGACAAATAAAGCACACTAGGTGACACTTCACGCAGGTGGTGGAGCAGAATTCCTCCTCCAGCTGCAGGGCCCCACTTATTGCAAGGTCTCAGTGCAAGCATTTGCCTTTCCTATCCATCACAAGGAGCTCCAGCTCCTTGTGAAAGCTGCATTGCTCTCACAGAGCATCAGGGGACTCAGATCACACTCGTGAGCTTCCAAAAATCATCAAAGTCAACTCTCTAAGTGAAAGGAAATTCATCTTTTAGAGGCAATTTAGGGAACCCCTACATTAATACCAAATTGCAAACCCACACAATAATTGCTCTGCCTCCCAAATCCCTGCTAGCATTAAGATTCAAGCTTGCACTACATAAACTCCCTCTGAAATCCCCCTCACAATAAAAGCCACTTACCATCTTCAGCATATCCATAGCAGGAGGAGAGACCTGGGAGCGGTATTTATTATGCCCATCCAAGATTATCCTCTTTTCTTCATCAGTCAGAGACCAGCTTAGCTCCAGTGCAGTGAGCAACAGGAAAACAGGAGGAAGACCTGTGCTCAACATCATGCAGCCAGCTTCTGCTCTTAGCAGCCCACAGCTCTGGCAGTCAGATTTAAAGCACCTCCCAAAAGCAAGGAACACCCAACAGCTTGAAGACTGGGGAGGAAATGTATTTATTAGAGGAGGATTTCAGAGCCACATGGAACACACCCATCTCACATATCAAACTTGATAGAGAAGCAGCAGTATCTAGTGCCAATGAGCTCGCAGGGTCCACTCCCTGAGACAGACCCTGTGCATGAATCGTAATTCCCTGCACTGGCGTTTTCATCCAAGCCTCTGCTACTCCAAATCTTAGACGTTGCTTTAATCATCAGTTATAGGGTTCCTTTTCCATGTTTTCTCCTAAACTGCAATAATTCCCAAGCAACTAGCAAATAAATGCAAAGCTCCATTTTACACAAGGGTCTTCCCCTGTCACTGGGGCACAGACATTTCTAGAAAAGGCAACAAGATGCAACTGCTGAGAATGGTTTGCAGTACTGTAACCCCAGTGCTGTAACCAGGCTGGGAGTCAGACCCACCTTGTCCAGTCCCTGCACCTGTACACTGATCATGCCACGGGAAAGCAGCAGGTAGCTGGAAAACAGCCCCTAGGTTCTCCCAGCCCATTAGGAAGGCAGAGGGTAGCAGAGAGTTGATGACCCTTCCCCACGCCATCAGGAAGATGAGGGAAGGAAGAACAGGATGCAAAGCTGAAATTGCCCCCAGAAGAGGAGTTAGCAGGCTCCAGGTCTGGCTGGAATACTAGACCATTTTCTCTGCAGGGACAGACTGCTCCATCCCTAGCCAGACACCTGGCGGGCTCGGGCTGAGGTGTCTTGAATTGCATGCCACACTGCTTGCCTTGGGGACTGTCTGGCAGAAACCATCCCACACGCCTGCCACCTTTTCCTCCCCATCTGCGATTGTGCAGTCACTCCAGCTCTGCTCCTGGATCTGCCTTTGGGGATCACAGGCTATTAGAAAGGATCAGTGAGTGGGCAGCCCTAGCTAGCAGAGCCAAGTTAATCACACAGTCTGCTCTGCCTCTCCCCCTGCTCCTCCCCTCCCACTTTGCACCACTCTGATCACCTCTCTTGCAACAATTGCTCTCCTACTGCCCCCCCAGATTTCTTACCTCTGTGCATTACCTTCTCCTTCATTAGGTCCAGAGTTTACCATGCTCTCAGTAGCCCAACAATTTCTGCAAGAAGGGTCTGAGGCTTCAAATGAGAGGTTCATATTTATCACTAAGGTCAACTACAGGCCTGGAGTCTGGGTCAAGGCAAAAAGGCAAACCTGTCTCCATCAAAAGACATCTCAGCAGCTGCATCTCTGGAGACCTGGAGAAACAGCTAGAAAGGAACAACACTAGATCCCCTCTCCTACCAGTGAGCTCACTATGACCTGCCTATGAGGAACAAGGCAGTGCTAAGACGCCAATGAACTTGCTGATGTCTCCAAGTGACGCAGAGATAAAGAGCCAAGCAGCAAGTAGTCCCTGGCTCTATAGAATCCTAATTAGGCCTTATTGAAGATAGCATAGCAACAAGGAATAAAAAAATCGGGGGACACAGTGCTCTCCGAGAAAACAGGCCTGGAAGAGTCACAACCAGGGCATGTGGCTCATGGGGAGATAATTTCCAACTTCCCAATCTGCCCCAACAGCTCTTTTTGAAGCCAGCATCTGAAACATGGAGATTAGCAGCACATGGTCCAAGCCCCACCCTGGAGCTGACAAGCTCATGTCCAGACAGCATTAGGTAAGTGCAGGAGGAATGCAGATTTCCTGCTGCTCACTCAAAGAACAGCCAGTCCACTGCACCCCTGGGAGCCAACAGCCTCACCACAAGACAGGAGCAATGTGCTGATACCTGATGGGTTGTAAAGGGCTCAGCTCAACACTGGTGGACTCCAGAAAGGCACTGCAGAAGAAATGAAGCCGGGTTTCCTACTGATTCACATTCTGAGGGTCTTCAGCATGGCTTGGGTGTCTATCAAAGCTAGCACATTATCCTGATAGAAGTGGGATCTTTCTCTTCTACTTGCCTGCTTTTATCAGGTCTGGAAGAGACTATCATCTTCTTCTAACTCTCTGTCAAGGTTTGGCTGAAATATACTGGATTGTGAAGGAGTGACAGAGGCTGTTAGCTAGAAGGACAGACATAGCTGTTGCATAACCTTTGCTTAGGGAATCAGGTTAAAACTGGCAAACTGTTTTTAAAGCACTTCTTTTGACATTTTCCAAACAAAATTGTTCCAACTTTTAAGTTAAAATGACATTTCCACAAAGTGCCCTAAAAGAGGTTAAATAACCCCTCAACAGCTGACACGCAACATGGCAAAAATCAGAAGAGGGAAAAGGTTCATTAACACTTCCATTTAATTGCAAAAAGTAAAAACTTTTTATTCTTCTTCTCTACATACAAATCTCATTTATTTACACACTTTACAGGCTTTTCCCAAGTATTTACAAAGTTTGCAATATATTAAATTACAACAATCCATAAAATTCTGCATTAATTGCATATTTACATTCTTTTTTTTTATCCACCACTGAATTTATAGTGTACAGCATTGAAACAGTCTTTATGCATATATAGCTTTACTTCCCAGCACCCCTGAGCCTTTATAACATGACTCCTCTCCCCACAGAGAGAGAGAATTCTAAAAATAAATCACCTGTCATTTGTTTGAATCTTCAAAGGAAAGGGGAAGACCAGCATCTCCCTTGTTTAACTCAGCAGGACATTAAATATATCCTTTATGAGAAGTAGTTTCCTGAAGACGAGAATATATAACTCTACATATAAAATTTAGGAAGAGGAGAAAGGTTTCCCAGAAGTAGAAGTTCTCTGCACACCCACTGCAAGGCCCACCAAAATGATCTGGCCCCAGAAAGTGCTCAGCTCTGTGGCTCCCAAGGGAACCAAGTGGGAGCCAGAGAACCTAGACCACTGAGCCCAGGATTGGACAGATCCTGTAGACTTCACTCTCCAGAGCAGCATTACTGGTGCGAGCAGGAGCATCACCTTGCTGAGATGCTGGCATTTACACCTCGAGGAACGTGCTTTGCCACTCTCCACCTCATCTCACTAAGGGAGTTCCCACGCTGTGAGCAGGACTGCTGAGAAAGGTGTGCAAGGTTTGCTGCTGGAAAGTCAGGGAGGCCAAGCCAGAAGAGAAGGGAGGTGCTTTTATCCAGCCCTGTTCCCTGCAGTAAAACCAGCTTCCCTGACAGACTATTACAACAAGAAGACTAGCAGGAGAAGTTAACGGCCCAGGATACACAGGAAACTTGACCCTAGAAAGCTCTCCAGAACATTGCAAAGGGAGTTTGGGGCTGGGATCTGCAGAGCTGCCCCAGAGGAATGTGTGTGCACAATGCGAATGGGGAGAGGAAGAAAGACAGAAAGGAATCAACAGAAACTGGCAGCTTGCCCCCCACAGGGGATACTGATTTCCTGTTACTGAAGAAAACAATACTCCTTTCTCCTCCTTTGAATTACCCTGAGTTCAGGGCTGACTGAGAGCAATGGTCAATGACCCCTGCTTTTGGAAACTATCTTTAAAACACAGTCCAGATCATGGGTGGCAGCCCATCTCTCTATCTTGACAAGCAGAAGAATGACCCCTCCACATCTCCACCCACTAGGTTCTTGGGTAGCACCAGTTTCAGGGCCTCACTAGTGTGATTTCAGAGCACCTTTGCAGTCTGTGGGATGTCAGGTGTGCAGACATCCCTCTCCCAGCTTAGACGTAAAGCGCTCTGAAGCATTTAAATAGATTTTTAAAATGAGGATGCACATATTTACTGGGCACCCCTCTGAGCTGGCCAGTAAAGGGGGGTATTATGCAAAACAGCACACACACTTGGATATACAAGTGCCAAAGTGAAGCTAGTGGCAAGGGAGACTGTGTTGGGAGACACACCCTCTGTGACTCATCCAGATCATGTTCATTGCCACAATGTCTCGATAGCTGAGAAAATAGACACTTTCTACTCCAGTTCTACTCCAGACTGAGCAGCTCATTAGGAATTGCCGAATTCTCTAGGGAGGCCACAGCCTTTAGTAAGGTTGTGTGAAGCTGAAGCCCCTGATGAGGAAGATGGCCACTTGACCAAGATGCCAACCCCCTTTTTTTTTTTTTTTTTTTTTTTAAATCTTAGTTTTCCCACTTTGGCCTCACCTCTGAGTTGTCCATACCCAGTTCCTTACCCATGTCACAATGCAGAAGGCATTAGCATAACCTTTCTGGCAGTTGATTACAGGAGCTACTCAAGATGCTGCGCTACAGATTGAGGCTCCACGCTTGACAGCAGCTATGGCCAAAATCAGCTCTTTATCAGCAAATAATTGCCCTCCTGTTTCAGTGTAGCAGCCAATTCCTTACAGTCCTTGGAAGAAGAAGAGAAAATATACTGGAAGTTTAAAAACAAATTATGTAAACTCCAAAGGGAGTAAGGTTGGGACATATGCAATATATCACCTAGACACAGATTTGGAAACTTATGAAGACACCATAAAGTGCACTTCAAAAGCTGACA
Source organism: Netta rufina (assembly GCF_964035555.1). Lineage (NCBI taxonomy): Eukaryota > Metazoa > Chordata > Aves > Anseriformes > Anatidae > Netta > Netta rufina. The sequence continues at coordinate 6,583,252 of NC_140150.1, read as the reverse complement.
GTCCAGATTCACCATCATCAGTCCAACCAGCTGTAACACACTGACGAGGGGAGAAGCAATATCTGAAAGCACCTTTGCTAATCAGGCACAATTTTGCTCTAGCGCCCCTCCTACCCTCAACCTAAACAGCAGCTGTAAATAGATCCATTTTCTCTGCTATTTCTCAAAGGAGCCAGACAGCCACAATGACTTTAGTACGACTCCCAAAAAGCAGGCATTTCACAGACACTTGAGAATTGTCTCTGCAGCTCTTTTACAAGTTTCATTCAAGGACACTTAGAAGTAACAGCATGACCAAACCATCTGCAATCTCTGCAACAAAGGGTCCAAGCAGGTTCTTCCCGTATACAACTCCTACCCAACGAAATGGATCAGGTAAAAAAACAGTAAGAGGTGAAGTAACCTTGTCAGTCTTTGACTTGAGAAGTGCCAAAGTGTAAATAGCAACAGTCACTAATGTGGGCCCTCTGATGATTCTGCCATCACTGAATTCCCAAATTTCCATTAACTAAGACCCAGGCTTTAAGAAGAGCGAGAGGGATGGTGTGTGTGTCTTGGCATGTACAGGACTGTACGTAGTGTCACAAGTCCAAAACACACTCCAAGCACTAACAATACTAACATAACTCTTATTAATTCAATTCCCTTTAATAGCTTTGCTACAAATTAAATGTCTTCTGTTCTGACTCAGTCTCTCCCTCTTCGGTTCTACTGTATCTGATGTATGTTGGTTCAGTGTCAAGGGCCAAACACACTGACACAGGTGCTGAGATTGCTCTCATTAGCTTACAGGAGAAAAACAAGTGTTACGCATAGAAATATTTGTAATGCAGACTAAGCTCTCCCAGGCTAAACTCTTTGGAGCAAGAACTGTCCTCTGCCTTATCTTTCTTAATGAGCCAGACATGGTCATCCAGTTTGGCAGCTTTTGTCAGTCCTTAATATGATTAGTAAGACGTTTGCTCCCATTTGCCTGCTTTTGCTCAAAAGCAAAGGCTGGGTAGACATTTTTCCAATTGGTCATTTTAAGTGTACCTAAAATATTTACAGAGAAAAAGGTTCTTGCTTCTAAGAACAGAGTTAGCTTGCTTTCAAACAAAACCCATTCCAATTTCATAGTAACAAGTGTGAGAGTATGTCCTGAACCCCAGCCCTGGCCTATGAGTTCAGCTTTACACATCTGTAAATGATCTTCAACAGCAGGAACAGACCCAAAGGATCAAACTTGGAAGGGACTGCAGCATCCACAGTCTGCAAACACTGAAACCAAGTCTCTCAGGACACTGGATAATGCAGTGCTCAAGCAACAGGAAGCATGCAAAGGCAGCTTGGAAGGAACTCAGGAAAAAATCAAAATTCATTCTGAAGACAATGTATCAGATTTGGAAGAAGTTGGTACAAAAAAGCCAGTGACAAGGAAATGTTCTGGTGCTCCTGCAGGTACCCCAAGTCAGGAACACAGGCAGTACTTCTCCTAACAGAATATATATGAAAACAGTCATGCAACCCCAGTATCTTAGGTGCACAATCAGAACATGAACTTATAAAAAGCTTCTTTGCACCCAGCTCCACCTCCATCCAGAACTACTGCACTCCTGGCACCATGACCACCAAAACTTGCATCGGTGTTTTTATAGGAAAGGAAGTGGGGGAAAAAAAGCACAGTTACTATTTGACTGAATTACAATCTGCTGATAGAGAACAGTAGAAGAGCGATCACAAGACACAAAGAGCCCTGAAGAGATTAATCTGGTACAAGAACAATGCTGTGTGTGAGTGTCCCTGCCACTAGGCTGGGAGGCTCATGTCAGCCCTGAAGCACAGAACTGAGGTTGGCTTTGCAGGGCACACTGTTGAGGCACACAGCCATAAGCGTGATGGAGAGATGGAGCAGATGTAGGACATATCAATTCCCTTTATAGAGCTGGCCTGCCAACACAGGCTTCAGGCCTCCTCCCCAGGAGGAACGTATACAGAAATGTCACACACACCCCTCCCACTCCTAACCTCCTCCCACAAAGATTCAGAAGTGCCATAATCCACAAAGGTGAATCTCATCCTGAGACATCCCTCTGTTGCTCCTGGAAAAAGCCTTTGCTGTCAGCTCAAGGCTTACCTGAGGGGACAGGGAAGGTCACGAATAACTTGAGCTTCTCCCAAACTACATCTGAGGAAGGGCAAAGGATCAGGAAAACAGTCATTTTTTAACACTGTAAACATGCAAGGTGGCAAAGCTGCCTGCCACAGTTGCCCCAGGTCTATCGCTTTCAAGATGTTGCCTTGGCTTCACAGCTGAAAATCTTCTTGTCCTGGAAGTAGTTCTGTTTTCCCACCCACTGTCCTTAGCTAGCAGCTCCATAACAAACAACCGCCGGCTCTGTCCCTTTGGCCATGAAGCTCATCATCCAGTAATCTGTGCTGGCATAACCTTTGGAAGACACATTAGATGAATCAACGCCTAATCACTGCTCATATTTCCCACAAAGTGGTGGTGTTATGCAGACACTCTTTGTGAAGAGCCTGCCCTCTGTGCCACACTGGGTTTGTAACACCTCGCAGAGCACAGTCTTGCTTAACCCCAGCTGCCCAGTGTTAGGCATCTCTGAGTAACCTCAACTACCCATTCAGCATCTCACAGTATCCAGCTGTTTGTGTTCCAGGCCATGAATTCCCACATTCAGAATAATCACATTCATATCTTGCTGCAAACACTGAAGGCACACATGAGTTCAGAGGTGGTAATGGCACACACCACCTCCTCAGGTGTCAGTTATGACAGATCCAGCTGGAAGAAGTCTCCTGGCTTTAACGGATCTCACAGACCCTGCATACTACAGTGCAGATACTCACCCAAATCTCCAGCTTCCAGCTCCACCTTGAACATCTCACAGTGTCCTCTGCACTTGTCCAGAGGTACAACAGTCATGGTGAGCTGTCCGCTTCCAACAACAAAGAGGCCATGCAAGTTGTAGCTCTAGGATGAGAGCAGAATATTTCAGAAGCCTTGACAGACCCTTTTCTTGGGTCTGTCTAATCGAGAGACAATCACTGCCCTGAAACAAGGCAAGACAGCACAAATCACAGGTTTGCTGCTCCCCCCAGCTACCAATAGATCACGGCAAAACTCTCCAAGACAATGCAGGCCCTCCACACCCACAAAACCTCACATGAAAACAAAGGAGGAGATCAGGCTAGAAGAACCCATTTCAGTGATGTGCCTCCATGGCAGGTATCTCAGAATAGATGAAACTTATTGCCAGGAATTGCTCCAAAAAAGCACTTCTCAAGTGAATTGTGCCCCATTGCACATACAAAGTCCATCCCTTCACCACTACAGAGCAAGGCCAGGACATACATTTGAGTGGAGCTGGGACATCCCATGGGTATTTCTAACTGCCAAGGGAGATGGACGCAGTGTACTAGCAGCACAAAACTATACACACCTCCTTCCTCCTCCTGAATGGTACAGCAACTCTGGAGATGCCATATTACACAGGGATGGGAAGAACCATTACAACTCTGCATCCACTGAAAATGTCCTGCAAAACCCCTAAAGGTGTGAAGCTTATGGATGACAACTCACAGACAGGGAAATAATGTGATAGGGATGAATTTCTCACCTTATTCCCCAAATCTGGATGGCGTATGAGGAAGCAAGTCTCTAGGGACACTGTCTTGTGGAAAGACAATGAAGAGGAAGTGGGGAAAAATTCCTGCAGAATCTGAGTTCTATCTACAGATTTGCTCCTAAAAAATAAAAAATCCAACCTGTATAAATAAAACATGTAAATATATAAATAAAACAACCCGTATTAGAGAAAGATCACATTATGACAATGCTTATATTTAAGTCTACATCCAAGATCAAAATTGTTCACCAAGATCAAAGCTTGATAAACATGAAGGCTGATACACTCCCCCTTTTTGGAGGGGGAGACTGAGGCGGAGACTAGAGAAGCTAAAAGAGCACAAACATCACTCCTAAGAGCAATATTGGACTTTTCAGCTGATGAACCTGCGCTCCTTCATATCCTTTTAGTACCTGCTGCAGGCCCATATAAACAAGGAACAAACACATTGCCTTAGATACCTAACAATTTTCCTCCTCTCCTTCCCTCAAAATGATCCAAATTGTCAATCAGAGCCAATAATTACAAAAATGCAGAGAGGTGGTATTGTATGCAACCATAACTGAGACCACATGGCAAGGCAGTGGGGGTGATGGTGGAGGTGGCATGTCTAAGCATATTCTCTAGGCCGGGCAATATAGCTGGAAAAGGCAGTGTTGGGTCTGTTATTTTTACTATTCTGTAAAGTGGCTTGACATGATTAATACTGTTATACTCCAAGTCTGTCTGCACAAACCAAACAGGACACTACCTGGCACGTTCGTATGAGCAAAGGAGCAGTCTGCTCCACTGTGGCACCTTCCCATGTTACTTCTTATCCACATGAAAAGACTTTGCTAACATACAGGGTTGCTTCACAACCTTAGAGAGTTCTGAATTGTTCAAATGTCTTGTAGTCACTCTGAAAGTTGTACCACAGTTAACAGAGGTCCAGGATTAGGCCAGGCTGTTTTTCCTGAATGAGACCAAATACAAATTACAGGATCCGTTAGTGTTCTGGTACTTCTCAGTGTTTTGCAAAAGTCATGGTACCTTTTCTCAGTTGATATTAAGGGTGGAAAATTTTCCAGAGGTTACTAGAAACGTAAACCAGTTGCCACAGGTTGCCACAGACCACAGGCCAGATGACTAATATACGGCCTAAAGAATAGGACTGAGCAGTCACTAGGATATTTTTGTCTTGAAAGGGGAGCAACACATGAAGTCCCAACGCATAACATTCCATTTTTAGTGCACAAGTATTCTGCTTGGATCCAGTCAGTGTCAGCAGGTGGACAGCACCTATAACCCACACCTTTTCACTCCAGTAAAAGTGCAACTTGCAAGCTCCTGCTAACACACAGAGGTAAAGCCTGGGTACCCCTGAAGACAGGATATATACATCCATCGCATCCTTTATCTTTGACTCACCAGGGAAAGAAAAATGGGAAGCTCTGTCTCGGGGGGCAGCTCCACAGTTCGGATGAATTTTCTTCTATTACAACCTCTGCCAGTTCTGGATGCTGGGACTGAAAGTGCTTTAGTTCTTCATAAGAGAGATGCTGTCCTGTCTTAAACAACACAGAACAACAACAAAACAAAAAAAAAGTTGTGCACCTGGAGTTTCTCCCCTCTCCCATTTCCATCCCACTGAAGAACATCCAAGAGTAACAGCCATCTAGATTGCTAAATTTTCAACCACAATGATAATTACTCAGAGGAACAACTTGCTAAGGTTGCAGAGAGCTCTCCACCCCCAATATTTTTAAAATGGGGCTAAATGTATTCTTAGATATATGTTCCACCTGTATAAACAATTTGAGTTTGTGGTTGAAAATACATGGCAGCGTTCTTCGGCTGGTGCTATTCAAGAGCTTGGACTAAGCATCCAGCCTTATGAATCAAGACATTACCTTGATTAGAAAAGGCTGAGACCTCTGGAGTTCTCCTGATAGTTCTCCAATGTCTGTCACAATCTGAAGGCTTTTCACAGAAGAACATGCTGTGCAACATGCAGGCAGCGTAGAAGTGTTTTGTCTACAACCTGCTGTCCACCAGTCCTGGCATTCTTGGGAGGAAATAAGAGAAATGTGTTTAATAAACCAAAAACAAAATGGAAAGGAGACAGACTCAAACATAAATTCATTATCCCTAACACGAAACACTGAGATTACTTATAGCTTCCAATGGATGCAAGTTACTCAAAAAAGCAAGCTTCACTGGGGTAGGGAACATTTCCAGCACAGTTTGAAGATGTTAGAGAATTGGCTCATGGTTTGGAGAAATGGGAGAGCTCTCTATTAACTCCACTTCTCTGTATATATAAGGCATACAGGCCAAGTTACCCTTTCGCTATCAACATGAGGAAGGCAACCACCATATACAGCGCAATTAAGTTGAAACAACTCCACAAGCAATAGTGCAATCCAAAGAGCATTTACAAGTGAGACATCCAGAAGACAAAAATTACTTTAAGAAAAAAAATATCTCCAAGTTGAAAATAGTAACTCTAATGTGGTTAGTACTGATGCCATGAGCCCTGCTAAGACATTCCTGAAATCCTGCTTTTCTACCTGCATTAACTTACAAAGACTCTGTCCTGGGCAAAGTTTGCCCAGTCCCTGATATGCAGAGGATGCTGGGAAATGTGGGTTTTCACCAAGATGTGGTGCTGATATATTATTCCTTCATCTCATGCATTGACTTGAAGATAAACTGGGGAGAAAAGTCCCAACATGAGGAAAAACTTTGCAATATATGTAGCTTATTAACTTGATACACAGTCCCCCCACCTTCCTCCTGAACCACATCTATATCCGTTTTAAGTTCCAGAAATCATTGTTACACCACCATCAGCTAAGCAGGACTACAGTGAACATTGCATATATCTACTACTTCAAAAATATAATTTTTCACGTGAAACTATTACTTGATGCCTATATCCTACCTCTCTCCTCCAACTTGCAGCTCTCCCAGCACACAAGAGTAAGCAAACAGTAACAGAATCGACTTCCTGCACTGAACAAACAGGACAAGAGAAGACAATCCTGAATGCCCCATGTATTTCTATGTTAAGGCACCTGCAGCCACCAGACTAAAAGGACTTGGCTCTGATTTAGTGGAAGTAACAGCTTTAATCCTATGGGAAGATGTTTAACTTGGGCAGTGGCAACAAACCCAACCAAACACCTGATCTGTCAGGGTGGGTTAGGAACCCAAGGCCCTGGCCACACCTCACATGAGACATCCATAAATCTACCCTCATAACAGACTCATCTGTCCTGTCCAGAGCCAGCAAATGTCAAAACAGCTTGGGTCTCCTGGGCATTTGTGCAGGCCACCCATTTGGGAAATGGGGTGAATGGGAAAGAAGAGAGAGAAGAGACAGTGATGCCTGTATGAAAAATAGTTGGGAAACCATGATACACAGCAGCTCTTCAGGCATGTAGCCTTTGTGTTACTATGGTCATGGTTTCCCATAGCATCAGCCACACTGATGCTCCTGCTCATGGGTCATAATTGATGAACACCACTTAACAGGAAAGCACTTGCTTAATTTTTCCCCTCTGACATCTGCAACGTACAAATAGTAACATTATAGAGGGGTTTAGGTTCATCAGGACATAACAACAAAGAGCAGACTGGATATATTCAGACGAAAAAAGCAAAACAGATCCCGATCAACTCACAAATGCCACACCTACTGCCGGTATATAGACTGAAAGGGATCAGGACATAATTCCTAGTCTTTCTGGAAAAAGCATCCCTGTTTTTGAGGAAAGGGGTAAAAAGGCAAAACAAAGTAGAAAATCCTTATCGCAAGCCGAAGTCCCACTCCCATGAGAAACTGCTCCAATGCATTTTCCCTCCCTGTTCACAAGAGAAAAAAGAAAATCTTTGTTCCACAGGCTGTAGAAAACTTCAATTTTACAACAAAAAAACTCAACTCATGAAAAACCGCTGGTCAGCAATGGGAAACAAAAGGCTGAAAGATCTCTCCAGAGGAGGGGCAGCCACCACGAAAAGAGCAAGAAAAAATATCTTACGGTCTGTCATGATAGAGAGAGCAACATTACTATAATTTCTTTCTGTGCAAAATTTAGAAAGTTAATCCTACAGTGTTAAGCCCAGTTATCCCTAAATTCTCTCTCTGGGCTCAGGACAGTACCCCATAACTGGATACTAATCAGCTTTGACGGTATAGAGATTGATTTCTCTTTTGAGCTAGGCTGGTATATTTGCATTCTCAATTGCTTGATTCAGGAGGTTATTTCTTTTCCCTATGAATAACCCAGGCAGAGCACTGTTGAGACACATTTCAAATGCCGCAAGTGAGACTGTGGGATTTTATTATTTTTTTTTGTAATTAATCTTTTAGATTTATTGTTTAGGGTGTTAGTCTGTGCACTAGCATGTATGTGACTGGCATGACAAGTACAGGCAGCGAGAAGGGCCTGCCCTTCCCAGGGATGGAGGGAGGTGAGACTGCACAAAGAGCAGAGGGCATGCAACCGCACACTGGGGACCAGAGCAGGAGTTTTACCAAGGATGCTTATTCTCTCTTTTGATTACACTCCCTGCATTCCTTTTACATTACCACCCTGCCCAGACACCCTGGAGGATTATTTTGGTTTAAGTCATGCACACTGTGCGCATGCATAGCTTGCTCGGATATTGAAAAGAAAGATGCACTCTTCATCTCAATGCAACCATCACGTGCAACTGTCACACGATGGTTCTATCCACTCACATTCAAATGTTAAATTGTTGGGCGTGTGCAATTATCCCTGTGGAGTTTGACTGCAGGAAAGCAGCTGTAGTACTGACACATACAACTATTCATTACGTGACGGAAGTGTGGGCCAGACCCAACGAACCTCTCCTACACGCCTGTGCTTTCTCACCCCTCTTTGAGGAGCAGCGTTCACTTCGTACACAGAACCTGTTCTCTGTTGATCACACTCACTTAACGCTTGCTTTTATACTTAATTAGCTCTACAGAACAAAATATGTCTTTTCCCTTGTGTTTGGATAGCTCCTAGCAGAACCAGTGCTGAGGACTTCCAGCTTCTAACGTAGCACAAACGAAGAGATGACAACTTTCCGTAAAATGCATCTCTGAGTAATGCTGGCAGGAGTTTATAGCTGTACTTTCCATTGTGTAGGGAAATAATTTTCAATTTACAATTAGTTTAAAATGAGCACCCCACCCTATTTGGCCATTTTCACAGAGGATCTCCCAAGCTTTTTGGCTGTCCTCAGATCTACAGAGGGGTGTGTGCACACAGCCCCAGAGATGCTAGGCGTGTACAGTCAGATGGGAGGCTAAGAGTTTACTGAGAAGACCCAGCCCTGCTTTTACCCACTGCAGTGAAGCAGTAAAACTTACAGAAACTTGCCCACATCGATGTGAGACCAGGAGAAGGGCCAGGTCTCTTAACAGACCATATAGAGGGGTAAGTATCAGGCTGATGCCAGTGCAACAAGTTCAGAGTGAAGCCATCTAGCAGGGAAACCTTTTGCTCCAGCATGACACAGGAAGTCAAGGGCTCTTCCTGACCCCAACAAAGTGCTGGAAACAAAATTGCAGAATTGCAGGTGCAGAAGCAGCTTGCTGGCTCTCCAACAAGCTGGTTTGCTTCGCAGCACTCAGGACTGCAAGGCTGAAGAATTCTCTACTAGGCAGGTGACAGCTAAATTTGCACAGGATAATCTGTTCCAGGGGATGGGGGCCTCTCCCAAGAATTTGCAGCCACCCTAGATCTTCTGCCACCATCACCTACAAAAGAAAGCTTCCCAGAGGACTGTCTAATGCACTAAGCAGCTCCACAACCTGCAAAGGTTGGTTCCAAATCCTCAATTCATCCTTCTGAGCCTGACACTCTTCCCTAGTCCTGCAACATAATTTGCTAGAAACCAGTTCCAGGAATATACGAACAATTTTAACAAGCCTGAAATGAATTCAGGACTGTCAAGAAAAGACTATACACTTGTCTATACACTGAACAGTCACAAGACATTTCTCTATCCTTTATTGTAGGTCTACTGTATGGCTTGACCGTACTATATGGCTGCAAATATTCCATTAACCACAACTATTTCGGACCACCCCTCACAGGGTTCAACATACCATCAAGAACTATACCTGTAAGCAGGGTGGGTGAGCAGGCAAGCCTAAGGGTTCAGAAAAAGCATGACTAACATTGGAGAACTGAAAGGTAGGCTCAGGATGGGGGTGGACTCACCTGGGCCTTGCCCACTGCCTCATTGATGATGCTGCACTTCAGCCACAGTCTTATTCCTATGTGCTAGATGCAACAATGAGAAGATGCTGATCTCCACATTTGCCATGTTTCCTCACATTTGTCAAAATCAAGGGATTTTCAAAGTGGATCTGAAAAGACCCTTAGAAGGGAAGAGGTTAAGACCTCAATCTACCCTCCGCTGTGACCATACTTCTGCCCTTTACGGATACGCACCCGACAGCCAGTAAGATAACTCCTCCATTCATTTTTGTAGCTAGGGCCACAAGCTAGTTCTTACAGCTGACACAGGGCAGAGCTTTTTAAAAGACACTCAGTCCCACTTGTAAAATTCCAAGTGATGTAGGGCCCATGAGATCCTCAGTGCTCTGATTTCCAATTACTACCACCACAGAAAAGCTGCAGCTCTTCCTCCATTTCAATATATCTAGCTTCCAGATGCTGGATTTTACCATGCTGCTTTCCATTATTTTTAGGACAGGGATTTGCAAGGTCTAGCCCTTAACCTTAAAGTGAAGTTGCAGCTCATAATGTACTGTTATTGCTTTGACAGCCAAAGAATATTGCAGGCCAGGTCATCCTTGCTCCTGAGATATGACTAGCCTCTTGTTGCTTTGGGACCACTGCAGACTTACAGACACTACACTTCTCAAGTAAATAGTTTGCATGCTGTTGAGCTATACCATTGTAGCAGATATACTATAAACTTATTGTTGTGCCTCCTTTCCCGGACTTCATGTAAAGATAAAACTGTGTTTTACTGACTGAGTTTTTACTCAAAGCCATCAATTCATGATTATTCAAAGATATCAATTCATGATTACATGTCAAGACAAATTCAGGCTAAACCAACAGGTTCCTGAGTAAGTCAGAAAGCAACAGTCAGAAGTGCTTATTAATTACAGTGTGGAAGTTCTGATTAAGGAAGGCAGCACAGTGGGTTTTTAATAATACACCATGCAGAGCTTCTGTTCCACACAAGATCCTCACCTCTTTTTCATACTGAACGTGTCTGTAGCTCTGATTTTTCTTAACGTATTTATACCTGTAGAAGTACCTCCCATTTGGTTTCAGAGCATTTGTAGGAAAAGCTAGCAACAAAATAACAGCTACAAGTAAGCCCATCAATAAACACTTATTTTTGTTCTGGGTAAAAAGTCAACAGCTCAAATAACTTCTCACTCATTTCACTAATGGGTAACGGCTGGTCAAACAACCAAAGGATGATTAGTCAATCTCTAGCAAAGCACAAAAATGACCTTGATCCAACAAGACATTGTGAAATCAAGTCTGTTCAGCCTAGCCCAAGAGAAACTCTCAGACCACTGGGACAAAAGAGCGCTACTTCCAGGACAAATATGCATAACTGAAGGTAGGCATTAAGCTGTCAGAAAATCCTCCAAAGTCCACCTGCACCTCTGGTTACATGCCTTAGAAGGCAGCCTGTGCTGCTCTGGCAGTGTCTAGATGAGCAATGTGGCTTGGAGGAACAGCATGTGTTTGAAGCAAATCCCTCTCAGCTTCTTCCACTTGCCTGACAGTGACTTGAGTCTGCAAGAGGTCTGACATGCACATATCACTAGTGCAAACCAGAGCTCTGCTACTCTGCAGAGCTCTGCCTCTGCAAGAGGTCACATACGGCACAATCACTCCAGGGAAGCAAACCAAAATGAGAATTCACTTGCTCTGCAAATGACTAAACAAGAGATTTCTGGTGACATCCAAATACAAAACAAAGAGTTTTTTAAAGTTCTGGATTACCACAATTATTTTGAGCTAGTTTATTTGGATTTGCTAACAGTAAACAGTCCACTGGCTGAATGAAGACCAAAGTAAAGCAGTATTTGAAAACTGTTTGGCACCAACCTACACTGCAATATCAGCCTTTTTTCCCCCCCCCCCTTTGAATGAGCCGACACAGGTGTCTGTTGGCCAGTCTCAGGTTATGTTATTAAGGGTTGTTTACACATACGCACAAATCAGATAAATTAGTAGCTGCATGGGGATGGGAGGGAGCCCTGTCTGCAACCCATGTCACACCTCAAAATGGTCAAGCCCCTAAAGTGGGAACATGAGAGCATGTAAAAACAGAATAGCAAAACAGCTTGAATAGGCCAAAATGCATTTGGTTTAGGAAAAAAAGCAATATCCATTGTAAGCAAGAGGGGAAGGCTATGCTGGAGGCAGGAAGAAAGGTCAGTTAGTGATTAGACTACTAAAATGAGCAAGAAGTTGGAAATCAGACCTCGAGGTATTGTGGTGGTTTTACCGTGCTGGGCAGCTAAACCCCACAACCGCTCTCTCACTCCCCCTCCTTTAGATGAGGAGGGGGAGAAGTAAAGCAAAGAACAACTCACAGGTTGAGATAAGGATAATTTAATTAAAGGGAAATAATAATAACAATTAAATAAAGACTACCATGAACTAAACAATTTAACTAAGGGGAAATAAAAAGGGAAAGGGGAAAAGGGAAAAATAAAAAGAAGGGAGGAAAACAAACAAAATAAATGAAGGCCCAGTACAGGTATGCCCCAAGCAGCTTTCTTGTTCAAGCCTTTAATTCAGAGAAGACCCATGTTCCTTGGGCTCATACATCAATGAAACCAGCAGGTCAGATGCAGCATGGGCTGCAAAACCTGCTGGGAAAAACAGTCCAAATACTAAGATGCTTAGCCCACAGGGAGCTCAGGAAGCAGAATGTCCCCCCTCGGGTGAAAAAAAAAGGCACACTGGATGCTCCCTTTCTGCACAGAGCTGAGCCAAGGATAAACATATTTCAGGGCTACAATAAGAGGGGTGGCAATGAACATGAAACAAAGAAATCTGGCAGCAGCTGGCCCATCACAGGCTGCCTGCAAAAGGTTAACTGCAAAAAGAAGCCAGAGCCTGGCCAGGCGCCAAGGCAAGCCTCAAGCTAAATTGAAGATGGCCTGCCAAGAGGCAGAGGCTGCAGTCTTCTCCCAGCTGAACAGCTCCAGTAACCCAGACTGCTGTGACCCATCCCCACAAATAACTCCCAGAGGCACATCACAGGCCCCAGGATGTGACAGTGACGTGTCATTTACAAGGTGTTGCTTAAACACAACTCCTCCAACGGGGTTCATTTCTCTAAAATAGGTTCTGTATAAAAAACAATAAAATGTTTTTTAGCCATTCTGGTCTATACAGAAGGGAACTTTTATCACAACTCTTCTCTGAACTGGGGGTAACTTATACAGGATCACTTTTATAGGTGTGTGTGCTTGCATCTGATTTTTGGGGTGCTGAGCAGCTACTGACCCAGTTGATTTTGAGCTATGAATTTGGTAAGGTTTGGGCCTCGTTATTGAAGCAAAATGGATTTTCCTTCAGGTTATTACAGGGGTTATTATCAGCACATGAATTGTCAAGTTGTTGGATGAGAGCCAGTTCATTCATCATTGACCAACATGCTTTGTGGAGGTTTTTGAGCTGCAAGGACTTACTGTACTTACCATAGGCAGACATATGAGTTAATGCAAGAGCAACATAAATCCTCATCAATGCTCTGTGTGGTTGGCAGGGAACAGTTACCAACGTGACATCAAAATTGACATTTAGATATCAAAAAAGCTATAAAGATGTCATACTGTCACAAAAGGAAGAACCACTAATAAATATGTAGAATATTCCCCATTATGATTTTAAAACTTCTGTTAAAGAAAGAAAATCCCTTTTCATTTGCCTCATATTACCATATGCTCCAAGAGCTCCACTCTCATTATCTTTCCTCCTAACATTTGCAGGGGAGATAGAAGTACTCGTAGCCTTATTTTGCAGGCATAGAACAGAAACACAGAGGCAGTGACTTGTCCATCCCAACCTATTCAGAAAACAGAAATGAATCCAGATTATACAGGCTCTACTTTCTCTCCTAGGAAGTTTTGTGCTAATCCACAGGCCCAACCAAAATTATCTGTGTTGCATGCAACAGACTGAGCCCAGAGGTCTGCAAATCTGCAACCTTCATGGGGAGCGGTACAACATGAAGTGCCAAGTTATCCAGCTAAAAGAAACATGCCCACATGATGAGAGGCGTTCATCCTTCCCAGAGCAGGCAGCATGACCCAGCACTGAGGTTTTCACAAGCTCTGCGTAAACACAAGCTCAGGAAGAGCAAATGCAAACCACATTTCCGTAGAACTTTTCCCCATCCAAAGGGACCTTGGTTCCCAGCCCTGGGAAAACAGCTGAAAAAGAAGCACAGGGGCCAAACCCAAGAATCTAAGAGTCACCTTTGAAGACACAAAGACTGGGAACATTACTTTTAATATGTGAATTCATACAGAGGAGAAAGCAAGCAAGCAACAGAACAGAAAGACAGGCAAAGAGGAAATTTACTTTGGACCTAATCCTACAAACCTAATGCAATAGTCACAGCTTTGTGTGCACTGCTCTTCACCTTGTCTTTGTTGTAAAAGCTCAAAGGTCCTCCCACATCCAAAGGCAGACAGGCAGCCTTTCTCATCCACAGCACAGTTCCTGGTGTACAAGGGACTAGAATAAGGGTTAGGAGGAAAGCAGGCCACGCTGAATTGGAGGGAGAGAAGAGCAGCATCCTGTATCCCTGCTTCTCTCAAAGCCCCTCCTCCACCCTAATTTGGGGCTCTATCACCTGGAGAAACTAGGCATCCAAACCTGCCCCATAAACCTGACTGCTCAGCCCACATCTAGCCATGGAAGATGCTCCAACCTGCAATCCTGTAGACTTGCCCAAAATCTATGCTTCCAGAACAGGCCCAGGAGGGACAGCATAACCCCAGACTGCAGCCCCACACAGGCAGGCTGCCCCTGCCTGCTCCAGAGGAAGTAAAACGAGCCACCCATACACCCTGTGGCCAGGCTTCATCAAAGCAATGTGGACGGGAATTCTGCCAGCATTGCTGGTGGGCCAATATAGTCTCCAAACTGCAAACAGGTGGTGTTCAACACGAATAGCCCAGGCTGGATTTGAACTGGTGTCTGAGCCCAGGAAACTTCAAGTTTCATCCTCAGCCCCCTCAAAAAATTAATCCAGCAGGTATATACACAAGAACGGAAGACGAGTAAGTATGTTGAGTCCCTTGGCTAGTGTTTTTCTTCTGCTGTGCAGACTCTTTGCATGGTGTCTTATTTGCAAATGAAAAATGCTAGACCTGCTTACAAGACCTCCTATCCTCACATTCTTGTCAACGAACAGGATGACAAATGGTAGCATTACCCCGTCCCTTCAAGAGACCGTAAGGCCAAAAGAAAGGGAAAAACGTTACATTCTGCAAAAGGAAGTAGTGAGAGAGAGATGGAGACCACCCAGCCCAGCCCCATGCCATTCCCTTTGTCTATCCCTCATGAATGATTTTACCACGCTTCATCCAGCAGGGAGCAGTGTGACACAAGCACTGCTGGGCCAGCACTAGGAAAGGCCTGGTAGCCACAGCTGCCCTCTGAGAAGCCAGGACATGAGGGATCTCCACAGGAATCCAGATGAGGTTCAGCCTGGGTGCTATACTCTGTCATTCAAATAGTCAGACTCTAACTCAAGTTCTTTCTCTGAGGCTAGATCAAAGTTACCCGAGCCATGTCAACTCATGTCAAGTGGCTATAAGAGCCATCTCTTCACCTTTGTTTTTTCTTCCCTGTGAGAGATTCTAATGAATAAGGAAATGAATAACGGGGGATACCCTGACCAACCCATGCAAACTCAAATCAACAGAAATCACACGTCAGCAGAAAAGAGAGAGAGAGACGCAGAAAATGCAGAATGGTGCTGGCATTTCAGGGAACCCTTTTTAGCTACAGCAGGTAGGTCAGAACTATAACAGAATTCCACAACACAATGAGCTGCAGAAGTTAAATATAAGCCACCCAAGAGCATGGACACTAGAGTTTGTTTTTACAGTGAGCCAACAGACGATCAACATTGTGTCACATCCCTGCTCAAAATAATTCACAGCTTTGTCATTACTGACAGTCTTTGTATTTTATCAGAGAGGCAGAGCCCATGCTTATACCACTTGCCAGCTTAAGTCAATTGAAATGATTAACTGAGAATGAGAAACGTTCATACTTTCTGCTTCTATTATGCCAGACTAGTAATATCTGTCATGTTCCTTTCCCATGATGGGACCATCTCATTACGAAATTATCTAGCTTCCTCACACATATTACACTTAACATTACTTTAACTGCTATAAACACTGTAGGCTCGCAAGCCCACAGTTCCTTACCAGTATGCCACTTTGTAAAAAACACTTTTCCTTAAACCTAGGTCACGTGCTGAGGTTTCTACACCCTGCTCACAAATATGAAGACAAACTGTTTTTGCATGCTTACTCAGAAAGAAAGTTGACATTTATCCAGCATAGCTATCACACTACAGTTCCCAGAACTGCAAAGATTTTTAGAGAAAGGAGAACCCTTGTGGAAAATAAAAATGTGTTAAAAGCAAGGAAAAGAGTGCAAGAAGAAAATGATGAATTTAAGAGAGAAAATATGCCTCAGCACCAGTGAACAGAAGGTAATGTACGCTAGCTAGAATTCAGGATGCTGTTTTTAAGTACAGTGGTAGGGGAAGAGAAAACCATGGTGCCATGTCAATACCGCATTTGCTATTTGGTGTCTAAGGAGACACTCAAGTGATTCGCATGGCTGGTATTTAACTTGGTATTTCTTTCTAGGGTTATGTTACAGCAGAAAAATCATTTCCTTACTCTCAAGCATGTACTTCTTAGCAATAGGCAGAGACAGCAGTCGGAGGTGACCGATGAGGGAGCCCCAGGAATGGGCTCTGGAGAGCGGAGCTTCAGGTGGCAGCAGGCTGTATGGCTGGATCATGAAGTAAACAGTTAGCAAAACCAATCCCAGCATGAGCAGGCCCTGTGAGAGAAAACAGCCATGTAATTAATTATATTGCAGTGACCTGATGCGTTTTCAGAACATGACACACCTTCTGGCTGTTATCAAAGGACTGTGGCTGTGCACCGTAAGATGAACACTCAAATTTTTTACTGTGGCTCCTCATTCAACTGCAATTCTATTTACATACACAGGGAGTTGTCATACAGTTTCACTGTTAGGGCAGTTCCAAAGATGAAGTAAAGCAGCCTTCAAATCAGACCCATGCATCTCCATTCATTTATTTTAGCACTGTGAATAATGCAGCACCAGAGCAAGAATGATCTACAGATGGTTTTGATTCCTCCCACCTAACCAAATAAAAGCTTGCACTTCCACCATGCCTCTTACACAAAGTTTACAAAGCCTTTTGTAAACATCCGCCAAGCCTTGAAACACTTTGGCAGCGCTAGTGCCAGCTCCCTCCCTCGTAACAGAACCTCAAATAAGCCTTAAGGAGATGACATTATGCATTCCCCCCCCACCCGGCCAAAGTCAGAAAGAATCAACAGCAAAAACAAGAACAGAAGTTGAAAGTTCAAAATTCCAGTTTCTTGTTCTCCTGACTCATTTTTACATCTTTTATATGATAGAGGGAAGACAGAAGGGATGGATTTTTTTCTAAATAGAAACTATTACGATGATTTTTCAAAGACAACACTAAAACACTATGGAATATTATGTCAATAGGAAGCTTTACATACTTGTAATATCTCCAAGCTACCTAAGAGAATGGAATCCTTTCACCCACTTTGTAACACTTTTTACAACATCTTCTAACTATGGTCCTCAAAACATTTTTCTGTCATCACGCACCATGGCAGTTGATTCATTTTATTGACTAGAAGGAGAGTAAAGATAGGTAGAAGCTCATGACAGGGTCAGAAACAGAACATGGATGTTTTCATTAGTCAACCCTGAACTTTAAGAATCTCCTTCCTTTCCACTATGTGTGCTGACACTTGGAATCAATGCCTGAAAAAAAAAAAAATCCAAAGGCTTTGTTCTTCAATAATTTAAGGAAAGGGGGGCATTGACATATTCAACTTTCAATTCAAATAAGCAATTCCAAATCTTGGTCATCTGTCTTCTTTTTTCAGATCAAATTCTGGAAGGAAGGAAGGCAGCTACACTTAACAGTTTTTTGAATAAAAGACTCTGAAAAATTAATCAGGAAAACGCAATGGGAAACAAAAGGCTCAGGTGCCAAAGGAGAAATTCAGATCCTCAAATAGCCTGTACATGCATAATACACCTTACCTTGTAGACAGCCACTAAGATAGGGTAGCGTGGAGGTCCCCTTTGGGGTTCATTTCTTTCCAAGAGCTGCTTGATGAATTTCTCAATGGCTTTTTCTGACATCCCACACTGGTGGCCAGTCTGTCTCACTAGATCAATTGTCTCTGATAGCTTGTCATAGATGCTGAGGTCAGTGGCTGAAAGCTCCATGGCCTCCAATGAAAAATCCCTATGGAAAGATTCGATATATTAACAGAAAACATACCCCAGTCATCCAGTTCAACACCAGCATGTGCAAAGAGATCTCAGGAACACCAGAATGTCTAGACAAGAAGGAAGGCTTCTCTGGAGCAAGCCCATTCATTGACAGACACAACATTAGCTGCAATCTTAATAATCTCTGGTAGTCCGGTACCTCCAAAGGAACAAAAGAATATGTATACTTTCCTGAAAACAGGAAAAAAACAGTAAAGATTCACATTATGTAAATGAACAATACTTCCCAGAAATCACTTAAAGTTCATTTATTCATCTGTTCCAAATGAATCTGTCCCATAAAGTGTTGTTCACCAAGTATGAATGCCAGCAACACAAAGTTGATCATCACACACAGTAGCCAAGCAAAGCTCTCCTGCACTGTAACTGTAGTCACTTATTTTAACGTAGATTTCTTTTCATTAAATCCCCTGTCAGCAACTAAGTACAGAACAGGGAAATGAGCAGCAAGCGCAGGGCAAAGTTCAACAGTTTACAATTTGTTTAAATTTTTGCAACCTAATGTCCAGGCCAACTGATTATTGAGTAACAGTTACAAGATAGCAGCACAGTCTGCAGGCAAAAAGAAAACTCTTGCATTCCTCTGAAAGGTTGCATTTAAGAACGACCTGAAGATAATGTAACTAAAACTGCAGTAAGAACTGCATTGTGAACTCAGGACAGAGACAAAATGGCATTTGATAGCAAATTACTTTCCATCGTGAAATTTCAACAGGGAAGCCTGTAAGAACACACCTATGAGCAATCAACATTAAAACACACAAAAAAGTGGTTCTTCTACCACTCCCCCTGCCTGCCACAAAGGATGAGCCTTACAATATCAAGAGCAGCAGATCAGGCTGAAGAAAAGATACAAAGAAATAGCAGAACAAGGAAATAGCAGGCAGTGTGAGAATCCCATTGTTCCAGACATTTAGCCTTGACAAAACACTGCTGATGTGAGTATCTTTGAGGTCTTGCTTTGCCTCTCGTTTCTGAGATGGGAAAACTCGAACCTAGATCAAACCAACACTTCTCCTGGAGAGTCACAGTTTAGCAATGCATTGCCCTGAAAGCACAGGCTGAGAACCATCACAGAGAAACTCAAGGAGCTTGACCAATACACCCAGCTCACAGCTGAAAATGGAAATCAGGCCCCCAACCCCTTTTTGCTTTATGTACTACCTGACATCAGTAACAGCTCACAAATCCAGTGTGCTGCTTCACCCAGTGCAACACCTTGCCCTGCTAAGTCTGTTGCTGTACTGCAATAATCACCTAATTTCACACAGGTTTTCTCTGCATGTGCCTCACAGTACTTCCTGCATTTTAAGAACACAGGTCCATTTTGCTCACTTGAGAACAAGCTGACAAGCACTGAGCAACATGTTATTTAAACTTAGATTGGCTCTGCTGTAACCCATCCTGGCTGCACACACGGGACAAATCAGCCATAAATGTACGTATGTATATACCATTGTTATAAATGAGATCTCAACTCAATCTGAATTTTGTAATATTTATAAAACAAATATTCCTAAAAGGTATAAAAGGCAAGTAAACAGCGCTGGGTGTGCGGGGAGTCTACACTCCACCAACATGCACAAACAAACATCAAACATTCTAAATATACAGAACATCGCTTTACATACTAAACGCAAGTATGCCTATACATATGTACAATCAGAAAAGGTAACAAACAATCCTCCAAGTTTCACAACTCAACAGTCTCCATTTTCCACTCCTTTTCTTGATTACATACAAGTCTCCATTTTCCATTCCTTTTGAACAATATGTCTTGCTTTAAGTTGTCAAGCAACTCGGCCTTCAGGCCTTTTGTATCCCGTTCTTCCCGGATCAAAGAAAAGCATATCCATCTCCTTTTCAAGGCCAATAGGCCTGGGTCAAAAGGCACATTCAGGTCAGCAGGGGGCATAATAGCAAAGGTCTTCGGTGGCTGTAGCAGCAGAGGTGCCCATGGCATAGCAGTCGGATCAGTAAAGGAGCCCGCAGCTCCCTCACTATCTGGGAAACCACATGCTTCTGACTGTGGTCCCACAGGGCTCTTTAAGGCCTCAGAGACAGCTCACCAGGTGCCGAGCAATCCCACTGCAACCTTGTCGTTTTTAGTTGCAGAGTCCCACACCTTGACCTCAGTTTGGTCCCATATTTCAGGCTCATAAACTGTCCGATTGCTAATAAGGAGAATAAGCTGTAAGGTTACCAGGACAGTCTTTGTTCCTAAGGACGTATGATTCTCCATAATGTGCAACTGCTTACCAGCAAGAGGCAGTTGTGTGCACGGGTCCGCTTCTCTCAGCTTGAGCTTCTCTCCAGCTCCAGTGCGCCTATTTCCAGCAACTTTCTGTACAAGCTTCTCTAAGCGGTTTGCTGAGTTTGGCCAAACCCATCTTCATGAGGCAATCAAAGTGCCTGTTCCCATCCTGGTCTCCATTCTGCCAGGCTGTTCCTCTTCACTTCTTTTTCCTGCTTCTTTATTGAAGACGTAACTTCATCGTGTTGCCTTTTTTATCTTGAGGGCAGGCTCCCCTCTTATACCCTTCTCCCCACAGCAGTTCTTTTCAAAACACCTTTTCATTGGTCAAACAACTTTGAATGTAACAACAACAGCAAACACCCCGAAACATCCATGCCTTAATGGCTGGAGAACAAGAAACCGGAGACTGCATGGAGTCTCCTGAATCACCTTTCTTTGTTCCCTCTAAACTCTTTTATATTCCTGATGGCCTCATCGTTAAGAGTCTAATGTTATCTCAACCACGGGGTTTTCCAGCCCCCATGGCCACATTCCCAAATCTCCCCCTTCTTTATTAATGTCAACCATTTTCTCGATACAAATTACCAGTCCATATATAACACCATGAAGTAAGATCATCTTTTTGGCAACCAAACTTGAAATCTGATTTGCCTTTCAAGGACTGGCTGACAGTTCTCCTCCTAAACCCTGGGTTTCTAGAAGTCAGAACTCAAGCAATGACATTTCTAATGATTTTCTTCAATAGTAAGGTGTAGTTTTGGGGGAGGAGTGGGGAAGAAAAAAAAATCAGTATTACTACTAACTTCAGCAACTACTTCTCTCTCCCAAGATTAAGTCCATGTTCTGCTCTTTGCACATTTATGTGGTCACATGGTGAATCAGGAAAATTACCTGGCTGAAAAACAACCCATATTTGTTTAGTCAGCAACTGCCTAGGCATCCAGCTCAAGTAGCTAATGTCAGATGTTAAATTAATTTATTAGTTAAAATAAATTGCATTATATCTGATTTCAGCCCTAGAAACAACAAAAGAGTCAAATTGACATTTTAAACCAAACACCAAGCATGCAAGGAGAACATGTTGCATTACACTGCCAGGTTAATTAGTTCCTGGTCCTGTTCTGCCACCTTTCCTAGCATTCTATGCAAATATTTGTCCCAGATCTTACTACCCGAGCAGCTTCATGGGCTGGCAAAACTACTCCAAGGCAGGTTTGATCAACATCTTATTATGGAACATAAGCTCTCCAAGGCAGGGACCTTTTCTTCTGGTCTGTAAAGCACCTGGCATGCATTTGGTTCTATAAAAACAATTCATTGCTTTACTAACTCTTTCATTTATGTAATACCCCAATTCATAAAAGAAGCAAGAGCCAGCACATCTGCATGATATTAAATCCTTTTTTTTTCCAGCTTTTAGAATTACAGTGGTTGCCTTGACACTACAATTGGTATGCTAAATGGTCTGAAAGGTTACCTAGCTTCCTCTTTTACTCCCATGTGCCAAAGCTTTTTTTGCATGTGAAGCTCTCCCATGCTGAATTCCAACAGATTCAGTGAGCTTCCTCTGTGTGCAGAATCTCTCCTGAGCCACTTAAAACAATTATCCCTACAGAAATGCTGTCAGACATGAGTTTCTCCCTTTCCAAATAGCAGAAGCATCCTACTATACTAAAACGTTGAGACACATCTTAGTTCTCCCCACCTCTACATTTGTATTCAGCTCTGAGCAAGTATGTTTGAGGACAATGCCTGCAAGTCACAGGTGGTCATTTAAAAACCCTGTATAGTTTGTTGACAAATTCAACAGTAATCCGTGTTCTCAGCTAAGAAGTAAGGCATTATCCTCAGACACTGCTTTGAGAACAGATAGCTTTAAAAATAATAATACATTATATTCCTTCCCATCAGCAAAATAAGACTAACAAAATAATAATAAGAGACTACTGTATCCACTTAGCTGTTACACAATGAGTCCTTCCACACAGCAACCTCTCAGATGCAGGCATTTTAAACTAGAGAACCCATATGGTCAGTGCTATTTTTTATGAACTCCACCAACCCAAGAGGAATAAGCAGCCCCTCTCTGCTGGCCAATCCACAACCAGAATTAGCAGCAGATCTTGTCCTGAAAGGTTTCCATTCATGCACCCAGTCCGAGCAGCAAACTCTATACAGGGCTTTGCAGAGAATATGCTCTGCCTCCATGACGTACACTGGAGCGTTTGGACTGAGGCTTTAAAAAGATAAATATTTAGAAAGAAATGCTATTAGAGAAGTCTTTAAATGGGAACAGCTGTTTGCATTGCTACTGCTATCTGGTAAACCCGAAATAGCAATATACGAGAAAAATTTTAACCTGCTTTAACACCGTTTCTGCTGCCCCCTGTACAGGGGGGAAGGGGAGGGGGCGGCGGCGAGCCCTGGCCTATAAGCTCCCCGCCCTCTCCGGGAAGAAGCCTGCATCCCACCGCCACGGTAACACTGTATCGCCCTTATTTATTTGTAAGAACCTCCGTCCAGGTTTTAACAAATAAACAAACAGAAGCAGAAATCACCCCAATCCCCGCAGCCGGGAGCCGAAGCGGGGAGGCGGGGGAAGGGCCCATTCACGCTTCAGGCCCAGGGGAGCCCCCTCCGGTGGTCGTGGCCCGGGCAGGCCGGAGGGGGCTGAGGGCCCGCTCGCCCAGCGCTGGGCTCTCGCCCCAGAGCTCCCAGCACCCCGCTGCCCACCCCGCTTGCCGCCCCCTGCCTCACCCTGCGGCCGTCCCTCTCCGCCACCCGGCTCCGGGCTCCTCCCGCCCGCGGTGGGGGCGGGCCGAGGGGCCGCGCCGCTGCTTCCTGCTTCCGGCCCGGCCCAGCACCGCCGCGGGGAGCATCTCCGGCTGCCCCGGACGCCCAGCGCTAGTCAGAGCCTGGGACTGTCCTGAGCACCCTCGGGACAGTCCGCACCACACACCGGGGCCCAGTTCCCCCTGAGACCACCCACCCAGCACCCACTTGACACCAAAACCACCCTGAGGTCCCCCCAGCACCCTGAGAACCCCCAAAGACCCTCCCAGCACCCACCGGCGTCCACAGCGCCCCGAGACACGCCACCACCACCAACCTCTCCCGGACACCCCAATCACCCCCTTTGCGTTCCTGCACCTGATGTCGCAGCACTCCCGATACCCTCCTCCAACCCCAAGCATCTCTAATCCCTGCTTCAAACCCTGCCCCCTGCGGTGGTTTAACCCGGCCGGCAGCTAAACACCACACAGCCGTTCGCTCACCCTCCCCACTCCCTCTCTAGGACAGGGGAGAGAAGCGGGAAAGTGAAGCCTGTGAGTTGAAATAAAGACAGTTTATTAAGACAGGAAAATAATAATGATAATTGTAATACACAATAAATGTTTGTTCATTGTCTTTTGTATTATAAAACAAGGAGTTCCGTTTGAGGAGCAGGAGTTGCAAAAGCTCCCTGCTGAAGTAAGATGTATAATACTTGGCTAGACACTATGAAAATTCTTTTGCTTAATGTAACAAAAAAGAGAACCCCCTCCCCTTCTCTCCTTCTGCATCTCAGTTGCCTCTTTTGTTCAAAGACACTGCTGCAAAGTTCATGTAACCATCTCTTGATAAGTTGCTAAACTAGTGTATCAACATCCTGCCTTCCTGTCTCACGCTGGGCCAACATGACCAAATAAAAAAAAAAAGAAGTTGAACCACAATGCGGAGGAAGACTACGGCCTTCATCTTCACGACCACCAGAGGGACAGAGACGACCCCCTAGCAACAGTGCGCGCAGTCGCAGAATATACCAGGATGTGCTGCGTAATCCCGGAATTACCAAGATATAAAAAGGGACCCTGGCGGGGGTGAGGTGCGCGCCGTTGGCGGAGCCGAGACTCCCCGGCCGCCCAGCGCTGTTTTGCTTGCTGTTGCTTACTCAATAAATTCCTTTCTATTATTAATGCAATGCTCTCTGAAAATTAATTAAGGGGGCAACTTATAACAATAATAATAACAATAATGATGATAATAGTACTACTACTAATAATGTGTACGAAACAAGTGATGCACAATGCAATTGCTCACCACCCGCTGACCAATGCCCAGCCTAACCCCGAGCAGTCTGGCCGCCCTCCCCCGGCTAGCCACCCCTATATATTGTTTAGCATGACATCAGATGGTATGGAATACCTCTTTGGCTAGTTTGGGTCAGTTGTCCTGGGTCTGTCCCCTCCTAGCTCCTGCTGCACCCCCAGCCTGCACGTTGGCAGGACAGAGCAACAAGCTGAGACGTCCTTGGCTTGGTGTAAGCAGTACTCTGCAACAATTAAAACGTCGGGGTGTTATCAGCACTCTTCCCATCCTAAGCCAAAACACAGCATTCTACCAGCTACTAGGAAGAAAATTATCTCTGTCCTAACTGAAACCAGGACATCTATCCACCCCTTATTCCATACCATTTATGTCATGCTCAGGTTACACTCTTTCCCATACATTCTAATTAATCACCATTTTCATCTAGGGTATATAGTAATCATGGTAGTGATGACATACAGTATTATATAGTAATTAACATGGTACAATTCAATTCATGGGCTATTCTCACCCAGTATTAAATCCCCTTGAGGTACACACCGGACCTCTCCGTTCTTTTGCATTACCCACCAAGTGCATCCAGGTCCCTGAGCAAAAGCAATTCCACGAATGGGTTTGCCTTTTCCTGAGGCAGGAGTAGCCCAGACTGTTTTACCCAGCATATTTCTTATGTGCACTACAGGAGCTTTATCCCCTTCTACAGTACGTAGCAGGTTTGATTGGGCAGGTCCAGCTCTGTTGGCAGACCCCCTAGTATTGACTAACCAGGTGGCCTTTGCCAAATGCGTATCCCAATTTTTGAATGTCCCAGCGCCCATTGCTTTCAATGTAGTCTTTAACAGTTCATTGTACTGTTCAACTTTCCCGGATGCTGGTGCATAAAAGGGTGATACACCCACTCAATACCATGTTCTTTGGCCCAAGTGTCTATAAGATTGTTTCGGAAATGAGTCCCATTGTCTGACTCTATTCTTTCTGGGGTGCCATGTCGCCATAGGACTTGCTTTTCAAGGCCCAGGATAGTGTTCCAGGCAGTGGCATGAGACACAGGATATGTTTCCAGCCATCCGGTGGTTGCTTTCACCATTGTAAGTACGTGGCGCTTGCCATTGCGAGTTTGAGGGAGTGTGATGTAATCAATCTGCCAGGCCTCTCCATATTTATATTTCAGCCATTGTCCTCCATACCAAAGAGGCTTTGACCGTTTGGCTTGCTTGATTGCAGCATGTTTCACAGTCATGAATAACCTGTGCTATAGCATCCATGGTCAGGTCCACCCCTCAATCACGAGCCCATCTGTATGTTGCATCTCTACCTTGATGGCCTGAAGTGTCATGGGCCCATCGGGCTATAAATAATTCACCTTTATGCTGCCAATCCAGGTCCACCTGAGCCACTTCAATCTTAGCAGCCTGATCCACCTGATGGTTGTTTTGATGTTCTTCAGTAACCCAATTCTTGGGCACATGAGCATCTACGTGGCGTACCTTTACAACCAGGTTCTCTACCTGAGCAGCAATATCTTGCCACAATGCAGCAGCCCAGATGGATTTGCCCCTGCGTTGCCAGTTGTTTTGCTTACATTGCTGTAACCATCCTCACAGGGCATTTTCTACCACCCATGAATCAGTGTAGAGGTAGAGAACTGGCCACTTTTCTTTTTCAGCAATATCTAAAGCCATCTGAATGGCTTTCATTTCTGCAAACTGTCTCGGTTCACCTTCTCCCTCAGCAGCTTCTGCAACTCGTCGCGTAGGACTCCATACAGCAGCCTTCCATCTCCGATGCTTCCCCACAATACGACAGGACCCATCAGTGAACAGGGCATATTTCTTCTCATTCTCTGGTAACTGGTTGTATAGTGGGGCTTCTTCAGCACAACTCACCTCCTCCTCTGATGATATCCCAAAGTATTTGCCTTCTGGCCAGTCCATAATCACTTCCAATATTCCTGGGCGACTGGGGTTTCCTATTTGAGCCCACTGAGTAATCACTGCAACCCATTTGCTCCATGTAGCATCAGTTGCATGATGTGTAGAGGGGACCCTTCCTTTGAACATCCAGGCAGTCGGGGTGCTAGGAGGAGCTGCGCTTCAGTACCGACCACCTCCGAAGCAGATTGAACTCCTTCATATGCCGCCAATATCTCCTTTTCAGTTGGAGTGTAGTGGGCCTCAGATCCTCTGTATCCCCGACTCCAAAACCCCAGGGGTCGACCTCGAGTTTCCACAGGTTCTTTCTGCCAGAGGCTCCCGGTGGGACCATTCTCCCCAGCTGCGGTGTAGAGCACATTCTTTACATCTGGTCCTGTTCGGACTGGCCCAAGGGCTACTGCATGAACTATTTCCTGCTTGATTTGTTCAAAGGCTTGTCATTGCTCAGGGCCCCATTCAAACTCATTCTTCTTACAGGTTACTTGGTAGAGTGGGTTTACTATCAGACTGTAATTTGGAATGTGCATTTTCCAAAACCCCACAACACCTAGGAAAGTTTGTGTTTCTTTTTTGCTAGTTGGTGGAGACATAGCTGTTATTTTGTTGATCACATCCATTGTGATTTGACAGCATCCATCTTGCCATTTTATTCCTAAAAACTGGATCTCTCATGCAGGTCCTTTGACTTTATTTTGTTTTATAGCAAACCCGGCTTTCAGAAGGATTTGGACTATTTTCTTCCCTTTCTCGAAAACTTCCTCTGCTGTGTCACCCCACACAATAATGTCATCGATGTACTGCAAGTGTTCAGGAGCTTCCCCCTGCTCTAGCGCAGACTGGATCAGTCCATGGCAAATGGTAGGGCTGTATTTCCACCCCTGGGGCAGCCGATTCCAAGTATATTGGACTCCCCTCCAAGTAAAAGCAAACCATAGCCTGCACTCTGCTGCTAGAGAGATGGAGAAAAATGCATTAGTGATATCAATTGTGGCGTACCACTTGGCTGCCTTCAATTCCAGCTCATACTGGAGTTCCAGCATGTCCAGCACTGCAGCATTCAGTGGTGGCGTGACTTCGTTCAGGCCATGATAGTCCACTGGTAGTCTCCACTCACCATTAGACTTTCGCACTGGCCATATGGGACTATTGGAAGGTGAATGAGTCTTGCTCCGTGGCTCCTTGGCTCTCCAATTGACGAATTAGCTTATGGATGGGAAGCAGGGAGTCTCGGTTAGTGCGATATCGCCGCCAGTGCACAGTTGTGGTAGCGATTGGCACTTGCTGTTCTTTGACCCTCAGCAACCCCACAACAGAGATGTCCTCTGAGAGACCAGGCAAGGTAGACAACTGTTTAACGCCCTCTGTCTCAAAGGCAGATATACCAAAAGCCCACCGGAACCCTTTTGGGTCCTTGAAATATCCTCTTCTAAGATAGTCTATGCCAAGGATCCATGGAGCATCTGGGCCAGTCACAATGCGGTGCTTTTCCCACTCATTCCCAGTCAGACTCACTTCAGCCTCCAATACAGTTAACTGCTGAGATCCTTCCGTCACTCCATAAATACAGATGGGCTCTGGCCCTTTATAGCTTGATGGCATTATAGTACATTGTGCACCAGTGTCTACTAAAGCCTTATATTTCTGTGCGTCTGACGTGCCAGGCCATCGAATCCACACTGTCCAATAAACTCGTTTGTACCTTTCCTCCCCCTGGCTAGAGGCAGGGCCCCCCTAATACTGGTCAGAATCTTCTTCATTTCTGTGTTTGAAGGACTGTCTGCTGGAAGTTGGAGCAGCAAACTTTTCAGAGAATCCCTTTTTCCCAATTGTTTTCTTTTGCAACTCACGTACCCGTGCCTCTAGGGTCGTGGTAGATTTTCCATCCCATTTTCTCATGTCCTCTCCACAGTCTCATAAGTAAAACCACAGTGTGGCATGGGGTGAGTACCGACCATATCGTCTTCCTTGTGTGAATGAACACTTACCCCTGATAGCTGAGACACTGGTTTGTGCAGGTGGGGAGGAAAATAATCTCTCTTCAAGTTGGTGAACCTTTTCAGAAAGTTTCTCCCAAGTGTTCTCTTTTAGTTGGTGGACACTGGTTTGCTCAGGTGTGGAGGAAGATAGATAGATTCTCTTTAAGTTGGTGGAACTCTTCAGCAAGTTTCTCCACAGCTGAGACGCAGGCCTGTGAGAGACTTTGCTGCAACCTCCTTTTAGGTAGTTGTAGAGAGCGATGAGGTCTTCCTTCAGCCTCCAGACTAAACAACCCCAGCTGCCTTGGATACTCCTCATAACTCATCTTCTAATTCCTTCCCAGATGTTGGTCTTCTCTGAATTTGTTCCAGCAACTCAATAACTTTCTCGTAGTGAGTGCCCTAAACTGAACACAGTACATGAAGTGCGGTCTCACAAGTGCTGTGTACACGGGGGCAAGGACAAGGGGAGTCCTAGGGGATGACCACACTATTTCTGATGCAGGCCAGGAAGCCTTTGGCTTTATTGGCCACCTGAGCACACTGTTCTCTCTTGTTCAGTTAGCTGCTGACCAGTACCCCCAGCTCCTTTTCTGCTGGGCAGCCTTCCAGGCGCTCTTACCCAAGTTTGTGTTGCTGCATGAAATTGTTGTGACCTAAGTGCAGAACTAGTGTTTAGCCCCAGCCCATCAATGCAGCTGGATAGGTCCCTCTGCAGAGCCTTCCTACCTTCAGGCAGATCAACACTCCTGCCCAACCTGGTGTTGTCTGCAAATGGACTGAGGGTGCACTTGATCCCCTCATCAAAAGCATTGATAAAAATGCTAAACAAAACTGGTCCCGGTCCAGAGACCTGGGGAACACCACTGGTGATGGGTCACCAAGCAGATGGAACTCCATTCACAGCAACTCTTTGGGCCTGGCCATCCAGCCAGGTTTCTACACAGCAAGCAGTACATCCGTCCAAGCCATGAGCAGACAGTTTCTTCAGGAGAATGATGTGGGAAACAGTATCAAATGTTGCTGGGATAACAAAATCAATATTTCATGCCTTTCTAGCATTTCTCTCAATGAGAAATTCATTTCAGAGTTTGAAGAGGAGGATTTGAGAGCAGTAACATTTGCTTTATGCAACACCTTTGGGCACAAAGTCAATCCTCTTTTATAGACCTATTTCCAGTGAAATGGAACAGACATTTCTCTCTATTTGCTGCTCTATGAAGCCTTTTCTTTTGCAGATCACTGTTTTGGGCCCTGTTCAAGCCCTCTGTTCTTTCCCTGGAGCAGCAAAGTTGCATGGTTTGAAGGTATTGCTGCATTTGCTGCCATCTAACGGGAGAATATAGCCTCGGCGGCCTCAACGCCTTACATTTATGTGGCAGATACAAATATTTCTGTAGTAGCAGGATTGTGCAGGAAAAGCAGAAACAGCTGCATGCAATGCGAGTAAAGGGAAAAGGTAATCTGTTGTCGAACTTCAGCACATGGGCAGTTTTGTACAGTGGCCGTGCAGTCAGGAACCATTACAGAGCCGGTGAAAGGAGCCCACTTCGGTTGATCAGGCTGAAATGGTGCTTCTCTCATCACAGATCAGACTTGCAAAGTGTGTTTTATGTTGTTTTAAGATAAAACAGTAGAAAGAGTGAAGATGGGCACAAACAAATCCTGTTATGGATATCCAGAATCCAGCCACAGCCCTGAGCAAAGCCAAGTAAACTCTTCCTGGGTAGTTGCATTTTTCAGGCTGGTCCCACAATGCAACAAGTAATAAAACCATTCTATAATGAAATACGGTAGAAGGTGATCACCATGGAGTGGTATCATATATTACATTAAGCAAATAAAGTTCTTTAAAAATTAGGGCCAGTGGAGGATGGCCACTGGCAAAAGGATGGACTTGGGAAGGACTCTTAGGGGATGGGGGCTTTGGTGATACAGAGGTGTTGGGGCACTGCAAAGGGGATGGCACGTCTAAGAGAGCTATCAGCACTGATGCTGCTTCTTCAACTACAGTCACTACAAAGTGACAGTACCTTCCACCCTCCCTGGTGGAGCTCATGACCCTGATTTTTCCGAGCATGGTCATTCTTTTGTCTCCATTCATCTCCCTCTGCAAATCATTATCAATTCTGAATACTTTTTGTGGATCATACAGAGTTGACTTTTCTTGAGAATAAGGGAATAAAACCCCAGCCTGGCTTTGGATGTCACCTGGTTTTGGGGACAGCAGGGAAACCTCTCTGTGTTTCTTAGACAGGACTGTGAGCAGCACATGTGCCCTGTTTAAATGGATAATTCTGTGAGCCGGGCAACGGCAGTCTGTCCTTGCCTAGCAGTGTAAGTTTTCCATTGCCTAATAAAGACTAAACTTATATAGCAACTTTTCAACAATGGTGACATGAATTAGTCTCAGTCACTTCTGCCTTTATTAATACAGAAGTGGCAATTTCTCAGAGTTTTGATATCACTATCAGATACCATTAAAAAAAGCCACTGTTAGGATCAGGGAAAGAGAAACTAGGTACATACATGAGGAGTTCTGTAACCTTGTTTCATTGGAAAGCCGAGCTATAACAGATTCAGAAACTCAGTTGTGGTTTTTTATTTTTTTATTTTTGGAATATATAAAAACACAAAAATGTAACACTCATATTCTTATCTATTTAGTCTGTATGCCTTTCTCTGCAAAAATATGGTTATCTGCATCAAGCTGTTAAAAAAAAAAAAAAAAAGAAATTGTGATATGTACCTTTTTAGATGTCACACTGAGATTCAGTACTTCATCAGAAGTATCACTTTTAAAGGGCAGGGTGCAGAAGCTCACTTTTCCCTGCCCGTACTGAGGGTTTGCTGTGACAGTGCAAGACTCCGCTCTGGGTGCACTAAAGTGAAACAAGGACCCATGAGCATTTCTCTGTCTATATACCTCACCACCCCACCACTTCAGTGTCCTTTCTGTTATCCTGGACTTGCTTTTGGAGCTTTTCAAGGTGTTTTGATCAAAGTTTTTAATCTTTTTCAGACAGGACCCATTGCTGATCACTGCCATTGGAAACTGAAAAAGGGAAAAACAGCTTTGCCTTGCCAAGTTGGAGAGACTTATACTGCACTTAGGATATACAGCATGTTTCATTGGTCCAAACCGAATCTGACCAGCTTGTAAAGACAGAGCCAAAGTCCCCACTGCACAGCAGCACAAATGGCCTTAAACATTCTGCTGACTCCCTGTACTCATTTCTTTTATCCTGAGACTGGGTTTTGCTGCCTGCTGCTTCCAGGATGGTTCTAGTATCTTGGATCCAGATGGGTTCCTTTCTGCCTCCTTCATTAGCCCAGTTTTGGTCCTCAAGTGAAGGCAGTGCAGTTTCCCAATAAGTCTCTTGGAGGGTTTGTTCTCTCTGGCAACTGGCAATAGCAGAGATGAGCAGGGAGCAGAACAGACAACAGCCTTCTCCTCTGTAGCATTTTTTGCTCTCAGCATCAAGGGAGCTCAGGCAAGACAGGCACACAAGGAGCAGAGCTGGTGGTCAAGAATCCTTTTTTTTGCTTTTCTGCCACAGCAGTTTCAGACTACAGCAGGGACTCTGTTCATCACTAGCAGCAGCCCTTTTTCTTCTGAGGCAGCTTTGCTACCTCTTCTGTCTTATTTCTCAATTGATCTTCACGAACTTTGAGTGACCTGGGCAATAAGAAAGTTAGTCAGTCAGGTGCTTTCCCCCATATTTTGCATTGCTATTATATTTTTTTAGGACAAGCATTGGTAAGGGGACTCAGTGCAGTGCAGAGTTGAGAGCCTTCCAGCTCAGCACGCTGTGAGAACTGCAGACTGTGCTGAAAATGCCAACCTAAATCCAATCACAGACAGAACTGATTTCAAGCAACTCAGGAAGAAATTAGCAGCATCCTGAGAAGGGTTTCCTTCATCCCCTTGCAATGCTGTACATCCAGGTGACATCCCACAGCACCTCCCCAGCTCATCCTGGCCATGCATGTGCTGCTCTGGGAGCTCTCCATGGCACTTGGGGACACGGAGGCTGTGGTGACAGTGAGATGCCGGCATTTCCTAGTGAAAAAGGCAGGAGGAAGTCCATGAAATTCAGGACAGCTGACAAAATACAGGCACAGGCCTCACCTGATTAGGCTGACCATGGACTCAGCAACATTGTGGCCAGAGGCAGCGCTGCATTCATAAAATATGAGCTGATACTCCTGGAAGACAGAGTCCACAGAGAAATGTGATTTCCTTGCATTGGAATAGCTTCATATGGGAGCAAATAGCCAAGAAACATCATGGTCAAGTGGAAACAGAAGGACTCAAAGGAACAGGTAACTCAATAACTGATTTACTGCAATGTGAGGGTGAAATCCAACTCTTCTGGTAGCTGCAACACCAACATTTAGTGTCAAGAAGAAGGTTACTACTGCAGAGAACAATGCAATCCAGCCTGGTTAGTGGAGCAAATGCAGAGAGAGCAATGAGGTGTTACTGGGTTTTTGTACCTGCCAGTGACAGGTTTGTGAGAAACAAAGCATCTAATCCCTTGTCCTGCTGCTTCCATTGGCAGAATCAGTTAGGGGATACTGGCCCAAACCTCAGAAACTTTGAAATTAAATAGGTAAAGGTGGATTTCTTCTTATCTACTTTTTATTAGCCACCTACATTTTAAGAGATTGATCATATTTTTAGTGTTCAGTATCTTTAAAACATGAGAGAGTTCTGTGTTTTTATTATTTGGATTATGCTGGGAAGATGCATGGCATTTCCCAGCAATGATAAGATGGGTTCAGAGATCGTTTTGCTGTCCCCTGATGCACTAAAGTTGCATTTTGTAATGCAGGTTCCAGGCAGGCAGGAGCTGGTGGCTTCCATCCTTGGGTGTCCCTACTGAATCTGTGTGGGCAGCATGCTGCAGCAGGGCCATGCACCTACCTCAGCCAAGCGTTCTGCCTCTTGAGTAGGGACCTGTCTCTCTGCGGCACAGTCCGTTTTGTTCCCAAGAAGCAGAATAGTGACTCCATCATCTGCTCCCTCCTGGACAATAAAACAGGGAAGAATCAGGAGCACACCTACATCCTCCTTGAATCACAGCCAGACACACTGCCCAAAGACATCCTGGAACATCATGAAGTATGTGCATGGATTTGGTCTGGTAACAAAACTTTAAATTCTTAAACTCACTTAACAGCATTTAAGAAAATGTTTGTTGTTAAGTCATCTGTCCTGGTCTATTAATAGGGTAGGGAACCAGGCAAGTTCACTACAGGGTTAACTTGCTTTGTGTTTGAGTTCAAGAACCCTGCAGAAGATGCTGACTGTGATTTATGGGCACTGAGCATAGTGACAGACTATTTTGTTCCTTTTTTTTTTTATTATTATTATTTTTTAAACATTTTATACTTAATTGAAAAATCTCTGGCAGGAAGTTTTTAAGAAGGCATGAGTTACCTCCTATTTCTCAGTACTCAAAAGAGGACTACGCTTTACTTAAGTGTTACCAAAATCACTTTCAACATTATCCATTTTTCTGCAGCAGTTTTTAATTTTAAAAAGTTTAGCAATCAAAACAAAAGTTATTAACAACCTTCACTGCAAAAATATGAAAAACGTGAGCACCTGAATTGTTTAAATCCTTCCATAAAAATCAGTTTATGACCAAAGCAAGGCAGAATGCCCTTTGCAAAGTGCTTAGCAGCTACCAGCTGCCCAGCCACAACCAATGACAGAAGTCAAATGGTGAAACGCTGATGCCAGTCATCATGAAACCCCAGGCCGTGAGGGGGAACAAGGTTTTCCTGCCTTGCTCACCTGGATGCAGCTGAGCCAGTAGCGCACATCTGCAAAGGAGTACTGTGACGTGATGTCATACATCAGCACCACCCCGTCTGCCTTCCGGAAGAACTGCTTGGTGATGCTGTGGTACCTGTGGACATTTCAAACCATCAACAGGATGGAGTATGGAGGTTTCACCTAGAACCAATCTAAAATCCCAGAGGGAAAACCGGAAACATGGGTTGATCAAAAAGGAAAAAAAAAAAATTGCTCCTATCCTGATTGAAGAGGCCATGCAGACAGCCTGAGTGCTTACTTTTATCTTAATTACTTTCTCTATTATTTTTTATCAGATCACACAGAGTCCATCCCTAAACAATCGCCTTTGCTTAGCACAGGCAAAACATTTGATTCCACTAAGCTACAAAAAAAATGAAAAGCTTTTTTTGCTCTTCCCAGTCATACAGCACAGCACCTCACCTTTCCTGCCCAGCTGAGTCCCATAGGCGGAGAGCAAAGTGCTTGTTGTCCATGATGAGGCTTTTGACCTGATAATCCAGTCCTAGGATACACAGAAAGGGGATGTTTTGTTATCATAGAGTTGACCACTGTGATAGATAATGGATGGAGAAGCCATGCTGTGTAGGCATAGTGTGGGGCCACATCTGAAGCAGGATGGTTCCAGAGGAACCCATGATCTCTGATGGCTGAATTTTGGAAAGGTCTCAAATTTCACAATGAGTAAGACCAGCTTGGTTCAGAGAACAGAGACAAAAGGCAGACCAGAGAGAAAAACCACTGGGGCCATCAGTATTGCCCCAGAGAGGGCAAGGAGGACCACCATTACCTGCTTGTGAGCACCCAGGTATGTTGGTGGTCCTACTTGGTCCTTGGTGACAGGTTTGAGTGAGCAGTAATGCACATGTAATGACTTCCAGCAGCTTATGGGGCAGAGGAAAGGGAACTGTGGTGGTCACACAAGTAGGTGTAGAGCCCTCAAGAGCGCAGTCAGAGGAAACCTACCTACTGTGGCAGTGAGGTGTGGGTTGAAGGTGTTGGCATGCAACCGGTACAGAAAGGATGTTTTGCCCACATGGGAATCACCGACAAACAGCACATTGTACAAGTGGTCTGGGTCCAGGGAGACTTCAGAAGAGCCCCTTGGGGAAGCTCCTGCTCCATTCACAGTCATAGCTCCTTGCTCTGCTGGGCTGGGCTCACCTTCCTGGCTCATTTTCTGCCCAATCTCTTTTTTCTTCTCTGGTTGGCTAACATCAAGGTCTTCCCTCCACTCTTCTGAGAGATGACTTTGAGGCTGCACCCTGCTGTTGGCTGCATC
This sequence comes from Netta rufina, assembly GCF_964035555.1. Lineage (NCBI taxonomy): Eukaryota > Metazoa > Chordata > Aves > Anseriformes > Anatidae > Netta > Netta rufina. The sequence goes on along the minus strand of NC_140150.1, from coordinate 6,547,610 downwards.
CACCAGTGTGCTGTCTCTGAGATTCATCCCCAGCAGATCATTCCCAGTACCTTCCTGCTCTTGGACCCTTGTGCAAAAGGCTGACACTGGTGGCACCTCTTGTTTTGGAGGCTCAGCAGGTCCAGCAGCTACTCGCTTGGTTTCTATCACACATGGTGGCTTCTCCTGTGGCTGCTGGGGAGCAGCATGAAGCCTTATCTTCTCTTCCTGTGATGAGACCTCCTCCAGGAGCTCACTTTGGGCTGCCTGTCCCGAACCACCTAGCCATTGCACATCTGGAATAAGAACATCCTCCTGCATCACCATATCCCAATTTAGAGTGCTAATTTGTAGAGGCACCTCAGAAACAGAGGCGACCAGTGTGGCTGCATTAGTATCATGGCCCTGCTTTAATTCTAAATGCTGAACTTCAACTAAGATCCTTGTCTCTGCCTCTACTCTAGCTCCCTGCAAAACTCCCAGACCTTGAGCTCCATCCAGAGGCCTCCCCTTTGCATCAGCACTCTTTTCCTGGAAAATTTCCAGAGCTTGGTTTTCTTCCAGGACCTGCTCATCTGGATCATTAAGTGCTACCAGTTTTACATCTGGATAAGGATATTTAGTGGCAGAAGCATACTCAGGATGCAAAGCAGCCACAGCTGGAAGGGGCACAGGTGTATCAGCATCCCCATCCCACACATCTGTGTTGCACAGCCCCACTTCCAAAGCCACAGCTTGGCTCTGTGCCACTTCCCCAGTCCCTTCTTCAACCAGGGGCTGCAGGTCAGCCCATGTGCTCCCTCCAGGGGTTGATAAGAGCTCCTCCACCTGCACAAGTGACTCTGCCTCCTTCAATTTCAATTCCTGAGCATTATCTTGGACCAGTCCATCAGGGACTGGGCTCCCCGCAGGGGTTTCTGCTGGGGAAAGGCCCTCACCAAGCACTGCAGCAGCACTAGTTCTCTCCTCCAGCCCTGGCTGTGCTCTACCAGCCCCCTCCAGGGGCTGTACATCTGGCCCCATGCTCCCTGCCTGCTCTGTACCTGGGGCACCAGCAACACTTTGGTGCTGTAGCTCTGCTGCTGGGCTCCCTCCTGGGCTTGCCTCAAGCTCCCCCAGCTCTGCAAGCAACTGCACACTGGCAGCACTGCTCAGGGCCTCCAGCACGTCCATGCTTCCAGCCTTCTTCTGTTGTGGCACCTCTGAAGCAGCCCCCTCTGCCAGCCCAGCTTCTGCTCCCTGGGGATCAAGCAGAGGCTGATTTGGCAGCCCAGGCTCGCTTGGTCCTTGTCCCCCATCCCCAGCCTCCTCCCTGAGACGAATGGCCATATGGTGCCCCACATCCCTTGGGGCTTCTGGGATAAGACCCCCATGGAGCAGAGTCTCTGCTGGAGAGTGTTCTGCCTCCTCCATTCCCAGTGTCTGAGCATTAATCAGGACCAGCCTAGGCAGACCTAGGTACTCCATAGGGGTTTCTGCTGGGGAAAGGCCCTCACCAAGCACTGCAGCAGCACTGGTTCTCTCTTCCAGCCCTGGCTGTGCTCTACCAGCCCCCTCCAGGGGCTGTACATCTGGCCCCTTGCTCCCTGCGTGCTCTATACCTGTGGCACCAGCAACACTTCGGTGCTGTAGCTCTGCTGCTGGGCTCCCTCCTGGGCTTGCCTCAAGCTCCCCCAGCTCTGCAAGCAACTGCACACTGGCAGCACTGCTCAGGGCCTCCAGCTGTTGCACACCTGCCACCACTGCCCCTTCCTGTGTTTCAGCTTGTGGCACTGCCTCTAGCTGTAGCACATGTGCATGTGTGGTCCCTTCCTTCATGTCCCCAAAATCTTCCCCACTGGGCTGTAGCCAGGCATCACCTTGCCCTCCCTGCATTGCCTCTCCTGCACTCTTCTCCTCCTCTGCAGCCTCAGCTGGGAGCTCACAGGCTGCTCCATGACTCCTGCGATGCTTTGCTCCATGCACCTGAGCTGGTTCTGCATCTACCTGCACTGTTCCTTTGTCCTGTCCCCATGACTGCACCTCTGCACCGTCACCTTCCCCATCTACATTTTTGGGGTTGGGAACTGTTGTCACCCCTGGGAGGACACTGTCTTCCTGCTTTGCTGCCATTTGCACCTCACCCCTGCATGTCAGCTCCGGCTCCAGGCACCCTCCCAGCTCCCCAAGCACATCTCTGGCCAAGTCCCAACCTGGTACAAGCTCCAGTTCCCAGCCCTCGGGTGTTGCCTCCAAATTTTCTCCCTGGCTTAACGCTGCTTCTCCAGCATCTCCTGGCAGCTGTGCCTTTTCCTGTTCTGTCTTTTTGCGCACCCATTCTGCTTCCTCCACCTCCACCCATTCCTGATCAGCTGTCTCTTTTCTCTCTCTGGGTGCACATTGTGGACGCTCAGCCTCCTTTAGTATCTGCCCCCTCTCATCAGCACCCTTTCCCTTCCCAAATAATGTCCCTTTCACCTTCTCCAGGCCTTGCCCTGCTCCCTCCATGCTGTTTCCCTGCTCTGCCCCCAGCTCCTCAGTGGACGCACTGGCCTGTGTCATGTTCCAAGCAGGAAGCTCAGCTGCAGTTCGTCCCTCTCTCAGGTCTTCTTTGAACAGCTTGTGACCGACATGGGTATCCCTTGGGGCCCCAATGGCTGAGCTATGCAGTGTTGCTGCCTCTGGTCCTTTTTGGGGCTCAGCATCATGTTGCAGGCAACAGGCAGCTTCTGCCAGTGCAGCTGGTGCCTGTGGCTTCAGCTGCATGTTCAGAGCTGCTATTGCATCATTCATCTCTCTTAGCAAAGAACCTTGGTCAGAAAAACATTCCTCTTTCAGAAATTCAGGGAAAGGGTCCTCTTCTACAGAGAGTGCTCTTGGCAGTCCTGAAATGCTTGTTTCTGCTGGCAGCTTTTCCCAAACCCTGCAAGAGCAGAACATGGTGTGAGAACAGTTTGGCAGCAGCTCTGTTCCATCCACCTCCACCTTGGAGGATGCTTCCTCTGCCTCTTTGCCTATCCCTCTCCAAACCCCTCTGTATTACAGACAGTGCCATGCTCAAAATCTCCAATCTGGGCTGGAGCTGCCAAGTTCAGAGAGCAGCAAAGAAACAGAGCCAGGATCACATCATAGCTGAGAAAGTGAACGTGCTTCTTCCTAAGCTCCGCATTCATGTTATCAGAGATTAAAAGAAAAATCTCAGTCAGATACAGTGAGTGCCTGCTCCAACAGGAGCAATGCAGAGCAAGGAACTATGTGATCTCTGAGATGAGAGATGGATGGGTAAGAAAGGAGCACTTCAAGGAAGAAACGTGCTGTTTAGCCTGGGGAGTGTGGAGGACCTGGGCCCAGGATCCCTTACACTTGGTGGGTGTTTTTGCGTTGTGGCTTGCCAACTTGTGACCCCAGCCTGTTCTGCACCTCTGAGCAACACTTCTCACTCTGCTGTGGACTCATCTGTGGTGAACGGAGAGAAAAAGAAGGGAAAAATAATGCTTGACAAGGGAGTGTATCAATGTCGTATGATGTTTAGCTTTCCAGCTTCAGTTTACAGACATTCCCACACAAAATTTGGAAGTACCAACCCTAATATGCTGCTGCCCCATCCCTCTTCAACCATGTGGGACATGGTGCCAACCCCCTGTGTGAAAGCCAGGCTCTGGAGCAGGGACACCCCATCCTGTTCCTACCATGCATGGCTGCAGTACCTGCAGGGATGGTGGCATCTCACCAGGCAGCTCTGCCACTGCTCTGTCCCTATAAGCAAAGAGCACAGGGGTCACAATGGGAAATGCATCCTCTGCACTGCCTCCATCCCTGCCCCCAGGTCATCACTAGCTCCAGAAGTAGTGATGGGCTTTGGTCTAGCCAGGAGGGGGACAACAAAACCCACCACTGGCCCTAGCACCAGTGCTGGTTGGGGTCCTCCTGGGTGAAGGTTGCCCCCATCTCCTGGGACTACCTTCAAAGGACATTCAGTGCATAATGCTGATAGTCCTGTTTTTTTTTTTTGTTTGTTTGTTTGTTGTATTCCCCCCTCCCCTCTCCAATACTTTGCACACCAAGCCACTATTCATCCATACCATCCAGACCACTGCCTCCCCAACTGAAGCAAAATGATGGCTGAGCACCATCACAACTCACATCCCATCTGCTTCAAACCCCAGGAGGAAACCGGGTATGAGCAGAAGGAGATGCTGGTCCCTCAGCTACTCACTGCAGCTCCTCCATGTGCTCTCGAGCTACCGCGGCCTTTGTGGTCCACAGGTACCCATGGGTCTGCTGCAGCTGCAGGTTGATGTGCTGCAGCTGCTCCTCCAGCACCCGGTTGCTCTCTTCCAGCTGCTGCTTTTCAGTGCTGGCAGTTTGCTGCATGCTGCGGAGGCTGTGGCACCGTGTTTCCAGCTGCAGGATGACAACTATGACACTCACACCCAGCTGGGACCCCTTGGCCCAACATGAAAAACAATGGATCACCATCTCTAAATGGTGGATCACCATATCCTCTAGACCTGGGGCTGGATTTCCCCCAGGGTGTCAGGTGGAAAACTCAATTTGGATGCTCCCAGGGAAGGAGGAGAGGAAGGGGATGAGGGTGGCAGAGGTGAGGTGATGGAGGTCCTGTGTGGTAACTTGCATCAAGGGCTGGTAGGGACTGTCCAGGATCAGGTGTACAACACCATGCCAAAGGTAAAGGCACAGCTCAAAGTTCTGCATTGCAATGGGGACCAGGATTTGGGATCATCTCACCTCTACCTGTGCTGTGACCAAGCGCTGCACCTCCCTTTCACTGGCATCCAGGACTCGCTGCAGCTCCATGCCATGCAAGTGGCTTCGGGCCATGCTCTGGAGTGGCAACAGGAACATTGGCACCCACCCATCCATCTAGGTTTGGGGGCACTAGGTCCACCCAGAGTGGATGACTGGAGGGGATGAGCAGCTAATAAACCCACCTCCTGCTCCAGACGCTGCTGCTCCTGCTGGATCTGTTGCTCCATGGCTGCACAGAGCCGCTGCACCTCCAGGTTGTGGTCAGCCACACATCTGGTAGGGACAGCAGGGTTGAGTGGTCGGGTGGGATTCAGACCTCATCAAAAAGGGTGCAGGTCTGGGGACCCCATGTTGCCCATGCAACCTGCAGACTGCAGCCATGGCTGCCTGGAGGCATTCACCCAGCAAGGATGTGTCCAGGAGTCTGACACTTTTGCTGTCCTGTGAGTGACTGTAGAGGGAGCTCAATCCCAAACATCGAAATCAAGGAAAACCTCAGCTCCATTCACTGCTGGATGCCTCCTTGGGCGCATCTCTATGGCTGGGGTGAGCAGGAACCCCATCTTTCCTGTCCCTGTTCCCCTCCTTGTCCCTCTCTGATGTCATGGGGTGACTCACTTGTTCAGGGTCACCTCCAAGACCTCCTTCTTGCTCCTGGCTTCTTGAATGCGGTGCCTCATCTTGGCCAGGAAGTCCTCCAGGTTGCCCAGGAGCTGTGGCTCATCCTTCCGGAGCTTGGCCCAGAGTTGCCAGATCTCCCGCCTGCTGAGAGAGAGGCTTTTGGCAGCAAACATCCCCCAATGCCCTGCCAGTTCTGGCGTCTCTTATCATTTAGCCCATGCTGCTGGGGACATGTGGTCCTGACAGTGGCCATGATCCTGTCCCCTGCTCCTGCACCCAGGAAAAAGTGCTTGCAGCCTGTAGGGGGACCAAACTGGGGGAAAATCCTGCCCTGTTCCAACCTCAGGCAGCTCTGCCCCATCCTGCAGGACACCCATAGGTGCTAAGCCAGGCTGCTCACTCTTCAGAGATGTCATCTGTGCCCAGCTGGTCCATGAATGCTGCAAAGCGTTTCTGCTCCTCACTGTCCACCCCCTCCAACAAAGGGCCGGCAAAGACTAAGTTCCTCCAGGATGCTGTTTTCCGCTGGCGATGGTCCCTGCTGGCCTTTTGGGAGCTCAGGAACTGCCCTGTCAAAACACAGCCCGAACCCTCAGTGCCCAACCCAAATCCTGGCATTCACCATCCCAGCACTTCTCCGAGCTGCTCCAGTGCACTTGGACCCCGTGAGCCATGGGCTCAGAGCCCAGCTGCAGGGCTGTTTTTGGGCCACTGTGTGCCACCCAGAACAGGGAGTGTTGCAGATCCCTCTTGGAAAAGGGGCACTGGGATGGGACCAGGATGCTTGGAGACACTGTATTGGTACTTACAGAGCCCGGCAACGAACTCCTCAGTGTTCAACTGCCCGGTGCCAGCAGCATCCAGCCCATCAAAGAGGAGCTCCAGCTCCTCCGTGCTGCATGGGAAATTCTTCTCCTGCAACTTCTAAGAATAAAAGAAATTAGGAAAAAAAAAAAAACATCCAGTCATCAGGATCCCAGTGGTCCCATCCTTTACCTGCATGTCTGAGCGAGTGATGAACCCTGTCTGGTCCTTGTGGTGCCCCTGGATGAAGTCCTGCACCTTCTGCATGACTTTAGATGCCCACAGTGGCTCCTCGCTGGGACCAGAATCCTTGCAGAGCTGCCTGCGACGGCTGGAGCCCATGCGCCGGCCCTTGGCACCTGCCCGGTGTTCAGCCATGGCTCACAGCTGGGTACTGCAGAGGGGGAACCAGTGATTACTGAGCCTCAGAAATTCATTTTAACTGGTGGAAACAGCCCTGAGTGGCTGGCAGGTTTGGCAATAGGAAGAGAGGCACTTATCTCCGGTTGCACAGAGCAAACGTGGCCTCAGCCAACAGCAACAGCCATCCCCACCAGCCAGGCTTTGAGCCCAGCACCCAACAGGCACACAGCTTCTGCCCTGCTCAGGCTGCCCGGGCTACAGGGGACATGCAGGGCAGCATCCAGGGCTGAAGGCCACCTGGGAGGTGCCATAGCCCTCAGCAAAGGACCAGCTGGGGTGATGCTCAGTCTGAGCAAAGCTGAGTGGCTCCACCTGTTTTGTGGGAGCTCATCAGCATCTTTTAAAATTCCCCTCCCCAGCTTTCACAGCTGTGAGTCATCCCTGAGCAGAGTTGCATGCAGCCTTGGGGAGGTTTCCTCTTGTGCCCATACGTTCTCCCCTGGTTCAACCCTCCCATCCTTGGTGCCTCACAGCATCACCAAATTGTGACCAAAAGCTGGCCAGGGTAGGAGCCTGTCTTTGTGCTCTGCCTGGGGAAACCCCCTGCTGCTCCATCCCTTGGCTTCTTTCCTTTTGCAATGTGAAACAGCAATTTTGCTAAGCCCTAAGGTGCACCGGAAATGCAGGAATAGGCCCCCAAAATGTCCACATCCTCTTCAACTCTTGTGCAGCACCCACAAGCACCATCCCACAGCATCATGAAGACATAAGAGGGTCCTGCAAAGTCACTGGGGTCCCACAGGGAACCCAGCAAGGTGGGGGCAGAATCTGGGTACCTTGTTTTGTGATCCCAGCCTCTAAGACAGCATAAGCAACATTTTTTTGGGGAAACAGCTGAAGGTGGTGGAAAAATCCCTAGCTACCTGCCCCATCACCACAGACAGCTGAGCCTGCTGCACACCATGAAACGGGGACACAGAACAAGGAAAAGATGGAAAAAAAAATGAATTTAAACACTGAAGTCTGAGATATTTCCTGCTGACAGGCTTCCATAGGGTCATCACTGCCAAAATTTGGCAGCTGCACAGCCAGGAGTAACAGAGGGCCGAAATCTAAACTGTAAGTCACTAACACTAGCAAAAATATTTTTTCTTTGCTTTTCTATTATTTAAGGTGATGCATGAGCCACCTCTAGAGCAAAACTTACCTTTTCTGTGTGCTGAAAGGTATCCTGAGCTTCAGGGCACTGTCTGGCCGTGCTGTGAGGTTCCCTGAGGTCAGAGGGATATCAGCCCCACGCCGAGGGCATTGCTGCTGCACACCCGCCTGCCCCACGCCCAAGCTGTCATTTTCTCTTACTCAAGGCAGCTTTCCGTTTTTGGGTTGCACTCAACTACCGGTGCACACATTTCCTGTTTGCTGTGCTGCAAGCAAGTATGCAAAGAGCCTGCCTGAGGGGGTCACTGGACACCCTAAAACTGTCCTGAACCTACAATAGCCCTGCAGCAGCATCTCCACCACCACTTGTAAGCACAGCAGAAGTCCCTGTCCTCTCCTCATTTGCAGCATCTGGCCAAGGATGGAACGTGTCTGGGGCAAGGCAGGGGAAATGCATCAGAGAAACAGCAAACATTAGTTCAAAAGGCCAAATAACTCAATCTACTAATCTATGTAAAAGACTACTGGATTATAACACCCCAGTGATGAAGGAGCAAACCTGCAAAATCCCCTTGTAGGATTTGGCTTTGGCCCCAGGATTTGGAGAAATCACCTCTATGCTGCTTGTACCAGTCTTTTCCAGGGGATGCTGCTGGAATTACTGACACCACGTACAGCCAGTACTGAGAAAGTACTTGCCGGCTCAGCTGCCTGCAACCACTCTGGTTTGCAGCAGGATGGCGGAATAAATGGGTTGCACTCATTTTTGTTTAGCTTTAACTGCAAAATGAGAAGACATCCCAAGAAAAAGCTTAAAGAACAAAGGGAAATGTCAATTATTATCTTTAGATTATAACTAGAATTTACATCCAGCTACTGCCCTCACAGAGGACTGCTTCATTACATGGGCAAAGTCTATGACTGCTCTGGTTTTGCTTTCCAAAGGCAAAGCCTGTGCCCATAACCCCAGATTGCATCAACACAGCCTCCCTCCAGACACAGGCTGGGTTGTTTGGAGAGCACCCCAATCTCACGTTGATCTCTAATTCTTGCAGCCCCTGTGGCCATTTGCCACTGCACAGAGAAGGCTGCATTTCAGCTTTGCTTTTCCTTGGGGATGATTTTTTGGGGAGAACCCTAAATATCTCCAAACAGCAGCACTTACAATGGAATGGCTTGCAAGGCAGGGAGGGGGAGGTGGGGCTGACCAACTGCAGAATCCTTCTGCAGAATCCTTCCAGCATCCTTCAGCAGCTCTAGGGCAGCACAAACCTGCAGCAGCCATAGCACTCTTTGGCCCTGAGAAGACCCCAGGAAGGCACTGATCAAAGGGGATTTAACACCATATTAGGAACATGAGGGGTTAGTGCCTGAGCCACTCCCCAGTCAGGGCTGGGGTCTCCCAGGGCAGCACAAACATCATATCCAGGACTACAGGAGCCAGGTCCTGGCTGTCTCCAGAGCCCCATGAACAGTGCTGGGGGATGTTCAGCTGCAGATTTACTTCTCCCTTCTTCAACCATCACTGCTGTTGACAAAGGTGAAGTGACAGCAGAGGGGAGCAGCTGGCAACAGCCAAAGGGGCTGGAAGGACTGACTTAAAGGGAAAATATTAAAAGGGCTTGAGACAGCAACAGCTAAAAGACTGCACAATGATAACACTCCACAAGAATTTCAAGGGGCGCTTCTGGGTATGTGGAAGCAGAGGCGTGACACAGATAGCAGAGGTCCCCACACATGTGGCAGCAGCTTCTGCTGAGGACACTGGGGGAGCACCACAGTGCTAATTCCACACCCAATTCCACAATTGGGCAGGGTTAAGTGGACTGTTTGGGGTGAGGTTTCACCACACCACCACTCTTCAACAACTCCCATCTCATGGCTTCAATGTTTCAAGCCAAGATATCATCCAGTGCTATGACAGCCCCTCCCCACCTGGCTCCACATAAAGCACAGCTCCATGGTTGCTGAAGCTTCCATCCCTACTCCCAGACAGACCAAAGGCAGGCACAGCCCACAATGCAGGGTTGCATCCCTAAAGTAGTCCCCAGCCCATCCTACCAGGCAGGTACCTAGTCACCTCCCCCCACAGACAGACCCTGCTCCCAGCTCACCACAAAGCATAGTTATTTCCATTAATCCACAGCCACTGATTTCCTTACACAAGACATGTATTTATTCAGTTACACTTATAGACAAACAGGTATTTCCCCTCCCCCAGGCAGCCTTAATAGCATTTTTATAAATAAACATTTAGTGCTGGGAGCTTGCCAGCTTCTTCGACAGCAAAGTGCACCATGGCACAAGGTGGGAGGTGGACCCCATCCCTACTCCACCTGGGACCATCTTGCACCAGTTTCCAGAGTCCAAATGCAGCAGGGCAGGAGATGAACCCAGTGAAAGTGCTGAGACCTGGCAGCACTGAGTCCCTCAAGAGCAAGGACATGTCCTGCAGCACCATGTGGCACTGCCAGGACATCCCCGCATCCCAGAGACAACAGAAGCTGCTCACTCTGCAGAGCCAGGCAAGGGTTCTCTCCCCCAGCTCCTTAATAGAAAAAAAGTTCAGGAAAAGGCTACAACTTCTCTCAGCTTCGTCCTCACAAGCAAGACTCCATCCCTCAAGCAGTCTTACAGTGCCAGAGCAGCAGCTCTCCAGCCTAGTGTCAGCATTGAATGAGGCACAACAGGAGGGCAAACAGCACCACTCAAGCCAACAACATGAGGAAATGGGAGTTTGGGTCAGAGTTCAGGGCAACCCAAAGTCTTTCAGGCATTGCTGGCCCCACAGGGGCTGTGCTGAGGACCTCCAGCACATCACCACTTTGGTGTCCATTGATAGCATCATAGAGCCACTCAGAGGAAGGGTTGTCCAGGTACCAGCACTTCCTTCCTGGGGGAAGGAGCAGCCCCCAGCATTGCTGTGCTTCCCCTTGTGGTAGAAGGCTCACCAAGACATGTCCATCCTGCTGTGCCAGCACCACATGCCAGTGATGCTGTGTACTCTGCGCCAGGCTGTCCCACTGCTCTGCAATCCATATTGGTGACCTTGATGAATTCTAGTGCCACAGAGCTGACACATCTTCCGTAGCTGGCCATCAGGCAGGGAAGAACCGTGGTTGGACAGCAGGATAGTGCAAAAATGGTGCAAGGACAGTGCTTGGTCCTACCAACACAGGACAGAGGATAGACTTGGACAGTCCCACATGCCCCCTTTCAGTCCTCTTCAATCCCTTTAGCAGGGCTGCAATCTTCAACATGGGCTCCTACTCTTCTTTACACATTGCACACAGTGAAGGTCTCTCAGGACCCCAGAGGGACTCATAAATAGGGAACTACAGACTCAACATTGCTTGATACACACAACTTACACAGTACAGGGTAGGGGAAAGAGCCAGAGATAACCCCAGAGCACATCAGCATCTGTCCCAGATGGTAGCAGTCACAGCCTGGGCTTGTCACGGACAACCCTTCGCTTGGAGCTGTAGAAGTCTGGAGGGCAGGAAGAGAGGGTTAAAAAATGCCTCCAGCCCATCAGAAGCAGCAGAAGCTTCCCATGTCAGCACCCCAAAACCTAGCCCAGGGATGCTTCATCTTAGAGCCACCTATCAAAGCCATGAGTTCCAGGAGAGAATAGCCTCCACCATCTCTTCTCCCAGGAGTGACTGTTCTGAACTGTATTTTCACCTTGATCCTGAGGACAGGCTCAGGTCATGGGAACTGAAGCTGATGAACTGTCCTGGGTCATTTTGAGTCACAAGACCTCCAACCCTGGTGTGAACTCACTGCCCACCCCTCAGCAATCAAAGGAACCCCAGTCTGCAGCCTTTCCCCTTGGAAGACAGGTTCCACTTCCCAAGGAAAGATGAATGAAGATCCCATGGCCAGGAGTCAGACAAGGCTCTTGCACCTAATCCCCTCCACCTGTCCCCACCAGGATGGTCATGACACCAGCAATGACACTGAGTACACAGGAGGACACCAAAACTCACCTTTAATAGTGGCCTGCCCACGTTTCAAGTGTTGTGGAGAACCAGCCCTGCCAAACTCTGAGCTCTGCTGAGATGCCTCAGCATGAGACCCACCAAGATGGTCCTTAGATGGGACCTTGTGAGCCAAGGAGCTCCTGCACTCACTGCTGGTGGCCTTGCCAAGGTTGAGGATCTCCTGGGAAGGCTGCTCAGCCAGGAGTACCCTCTCCCACTTGAAGTGTCCTTCCAATGGTGTCTCTGTCTCAAAGTTGAAGTTCCAGCGGTGCCGAGCTTCTTCCAGGTGTTGCCTCAACAGATCTTCAAAGTCATTCTGGAGCTGGTCGTGGTCCACAGGGCCAAAGAGGTTCCTGCACACCTTGCTACTGCATGGCACCTGCCCAGCCCTGCTCTGCGACAGGGGCATCGTGGCAGCTGGGAGGAAAGCAGAACAGGTTAGAGGGTGTTGGGTGAGCCATGAGCAAGCCAAAGGGCTGACACATCTACTGCCAGGGCAAAGCAGCTTGCAGCCAGGGTGGGACTTGCTGGGCAGCAAAACAGCCTAGAGTGGAGCCCCTGTCTGCCAACACTTGTTCTGGGCTTTTAGTGGTGTCTTGGTCATAAACTCAAACATAAATGAAGTCAAACACAGCCTGGAGTGATTCAGAGAGATGGGGAAATGTACAAGTGTTGTCATTCCCCATTCCTCTTCCAGCAGGTGAAGCCCTGCCATGGCAGAGCATCCAGCACCTCAGTCTAAAATCCCACCACATTCCCATTTCCATACAGTCACAAAGACTCAGGCAGGCACACATGCAAGTGAAGCAACCGGATGTTTTTCTGGCTAGTTTCTTCATCTCAAAAACCCAGGCTCAGTGACAAGGAAGCCTTTTAAGCAGCTGCAAGAACATGCCGCAAGTTTGATCACTTTTAACCAATTTGTCAACTCTAAGAAGCTGTTGGGTAACCAGGGGCAAGACCCCGTTTGTTTTTTCCAAATTAATGCTAACAGCCTTGACCTTCAAGGTAAGCGGCAAAGGCTTCCATTCCAAGCAGCCCTCCCCTGACACATGTGTGGGGCTAATGGATCCCCTGCACCACCCACCATTGTGAGATCAGCTTTGTTATCATAGCAAAACCAACACCACTCTGGGATTAATGGCTTTTGGAACTCAATCCCACTTTGGCAGCTGTGCTCACTAGATCTGGTTAAAAAAGGATTCACAAACACACAAAAATCCCTTCATGCAAGACAGCTTTGCCATTTCTCACCCCACCTGAGATCCCCAAAGCCAGGACCCCAATAGACCCCCAGACATGCACCCTTCCAGACTTCCCCCAGGATAGGGGGTGAGCCTCCTGTCCCCAGCCCCAGCAGCTGGGAAAGTCTAGGGAAGATCTGTCCTAGCCCAGGTCCCCACCACACATCACCACCCATGCAGCCGGCTCAGCACACCCAGGGGCTGCCGGAGGGCCCCCAGACGGGGTCGCCCCGACCCTCTGCCCTGCTCCCACCCCACAGCGAGCATCCCCGAGGAAAAACAGAAATGCAGCTTCCTATCCGCTGGCAGCCACAGCGCGAGCAGGGTGACCTCATCGCGAGGCAAGTCCCAGCATGTCCGGGCAAGCCCCGGCAGGTACCGGGCAGGGGACATGTTCCGACACCCGGCCCGGCCACCCTCAGCCCTGCCCGCCTCCGCCACGCCTCGAGGTCCCCATCCTCCAGCCGCCGCGGGGGCCCGGGTGCCACCACGCAGCTTCGGCCTGAGTCACGGCTGCGGGCGGCCGAACGCGGAAGGACCGGGGCCAGGTCGCCGTCCCCTCCCACGGGGGTGGCTCCGCTCCGCAGCCTCCCCAGCTCCACGGGCCGGGCCGGCAGGTGATGCGGGCGCACGGTCGGACCTCGTCCGGCGAGGCCGAGACGCTCCCGGGGGCGGCGAGCGACGACCCCCTCGTCCCCCTCCCGGCCCCGCTGGCACCTGCGGCACCGGGACCTGCCCGCTCCCGGTTCCACCCGCTCGCTGCGAGGAGATCCTGCACCCGGCAGCGGACGCGACGCTAAGCCCGGGGAAGGGGCAAAGGGCGCCGCGCTCACGGCGCCAACGGCCCGGAGTGGGGAAGGGGCTCCCGCTCCACCGCCCCCGGCTCGGCTGGGGCGAAGGATGCTCTGCGGCCCGCCGCCACCGGGGGGCGAGCGCCACCCGGCGTCGGGCCACCCTAAACCCGGCCGCCACCTCCCCGCTCCCCCGTTACCGGCGCACAGCCACCGCCCTCCCAGCGGCAGCGGCGGCAGCGAGGAGGAGGAGCTGCTGCTGCTGCTGCTGCTGCTGCTGCTGCCGCTGCTGCCGCTGCTGCCGCTGCTGCCGCCGCTGCCGCCGCCGCCTCCTCCTCCTCCTCTTGCAGCCTAACCCCGGCGAGCACCAGTACCCGCAGGGCGATGCGGCCCGCACCGAGCGCCACCGCCGCCGCACTCACCCTCGCGTCGCCGCTCCCGTCGCTGCCCGGTGCCGCTCTCCGCCCTTTATAGCGGGGCGGGGCGGGCCGGGGCGGTGCCTCCCGCCGCTCACGGAGTCTCCCGGGATTTCCCCCCCGCCCCCGCGTCTCGGCCCCACCCCGGCCCCGACCCGGGGCGTCCGGGGGGATGCGGGGCCTGCCGGACAGGGGACGCGGGGCGATGCGGGAACCCCCCATCAGCGGATGCAGGAAACGGGGGCCGCGGGGCCGCCTCCTTGCCAAGCAAGAGACGCTGGGATCTTCAGCAACGGCGTTTTTGCTGGCTGGAGGGGGCTCCGCATCCCACCGCGGTCTTTCCTGGGCCGCTGGAGGGCGGAATTCAAATGGGAAGGGGAATGATGCAGTAACGCGGGGCGGCTCTCGCTGCCCCTCGGGTGTTCGGCTCGGGGGTGATGCACCCCTTGTCCCCAGGCACTGCCTAGCCCTGTCCTGGGCTGCAGGTCTGCCCCTGGCCTCTCCTGCGGGGTTTTCATCCAGAGGGCCGGGCTCTGCTCCGCCAGCGGAGCCCCTGCACCGGGCTGCACCAGCGAATAGTTTTGGGGAAGCATCCGATGGTCTGAGTCCTCCAGCTTCCCAGACAAGGGCGAGGAGGAGTAACAAGTCTGTGCATGTCCTGCAGGAAACTGTGGGAAGTATCTGGAGGGATGTGTGGCTGGAAAATGCATCCAAGTTCACGCACACGAAAGGTCCAAAACCAGGGCAGCTTCCATTGGGGTTAAAGCAGAAAGCACCCACCCCTGTGCTGTGCTGGGGCCACGTCTGCCCTACAGCACCAGAGTCAATGCCTTTAGGGTCAGCTTGCCTGTGATGCACAGGGACGGGCTCTGCAGCATCCCCTCAGCATGACATAAACTGCCCAGGCACCTTGGACATGATGATTTGGGCAGCAAGGGTGCAAACATAGTACTCTCCTTTGGGGTACAATAAGATGACAGCACGATTTCAAGAGGCATACAACGCCAGATTCAAGCTCTCATTTGCAGGCACTCCTCAAGAGCACCAGGCACCCCATGACTGGTGGGTGCTGGGGGCTGAGCCCTCCCAGCAGCAGGACCCTCAGCATGCAAAAACCCCATGCATTTCCTGTCTGGACCAGCAGCTTCCACCTAGCCCAAGCAGCCAGAGATTATGTTTGGGCATGTTTGGCTGGAGGCAGCCACACACTGCAGCAGTATTTTCCAGTGCTGGTCCCCACTGCAGCACAGGACCTGGCCAAGACATTCATATTCAGGTTGGCTCCCTCCGAACAGGCAGGATGGGATGGGGAGGAAAGGTCCCTGCAAGCCTCTCGGGAATATGAAAGCATCCTAAATTAATATTGCACATTGCAGAAAATCCATCCTGGCAAAGCTGGGGGCTGAACCCAAATGCTGCCAAATCACTGGAGTTTGATCCACTGTTAATGTTTTTGGGGCTCAGTGGGAGATGCTGGAAGCTTGCTGTCCAGCACACGCACAACTTAACAGGCTCCAGTGCAGTTTTTTGAGCCTCCCCCTCAGGCTGAAAACAAGCACTACAAATTCAACCTGTCCTCCTGTTTGTAATACACAGAGACAACAGGCAAACTGGAGCAGCCTTTCCTTGCAGGGAAGCCGTTCCCATTGTTCTCCCATGAGATTTTTGCTCCTGGTTGCAGGAGCACCTTTCAGCAACACAATGTGTTTCACTGTGCATCATTTCCTTGCCAACTGCCAGTGCTGCTCAAGCTGAAGTTCACTGGTTTACTTCCTCTGGATGTCAAAAAGATGTGCTCAGAACCGAAGGGAAGCCCAGCGCCGGCCCAACCACAGCAGTGGTGAAGTGTGCATCCTTCCCAAGTAGTGCAGTCTCCAGCTGCCACCTGGGGCTCTTGGATGGAGAAGCACTTACCAAGAGGATGCTCACTGTTTAAGTGAGCTCTTTTTCATAAAAGACTCCCAAATACAAGGGAAAAAAAAAGTAAAAAAAAAAAAAAAAAAAAAAAAGAGAGAATGAAGCTGTCAAAGCTGGCAGCTTTTTAAAGCAGCACCTGATTGGCAGATGAAGGAGTGGGCTTGCTTTTGCAATCTGCAGCAAACTCCAGCAACTGCTGATGTGAGAGTGAGTGAGTGATGCTGCAAAGAAGGATTAGAGAAGCAAAGTGATGTGAGACAACCAACCAACATGATTGGCTGATGTGAATACCCCCAGTTACAGTTGGAGGGGCATGTTCCAGGACCAACCTAGCAAGTGGCTCCGTAACAATGGCCAGGAAGTTTTGTTGGGATGGGCTTAGGGTCCCCAGGGTGAGGGTGGCTCACTCCCTCAGGTTCTAGTGCTGGGATCAGTGGCTGAGCTACACCTGCAGGCTCTGGCTGTGTGGAGCCAGCACCCCAGGGGAGGAAGCAAAACAGCAGCTGTAGAGACCTACGCATAGTGGGTTGTTGGAAATGGGAAGTGGGGAGAGAAATGGTGTCAGGGTCTGGGTCAGACAGTCCATGGTCAAGTCTGCAGTGGCATCATCAGAAAAAAGGGGGGGAAAAGTGTGATTAATGCAGAAGGCAGTACGGGAACTAAAGAAAACCCCAAAGGTGACTCATGATGTTCAATCCCAACAACACGTAGGAGGAACAGGTCAGAGGCACAGCACCAGGGACCAGGAGTGGTGTGAGGACAGGCAGAGAGTTTCCTTCTCACCCTCTTTTTACAGCCACACCATCAGAGCTGTCACCTCTCCTGTCCCAGCCTCACCCACTTGTCCCAAACCCCCATGGTGTGATCATGGGAAAATCCTTTCTTGCAATTTGCTTGCAAAACAGATCCTAAGGGCTGAAGGCAACAGTGATATATGAAATTAATGCACATTTCATAACCTTCAAAGTATCCTTCTTCCAAGCCATTGAATGCACTTAAATACAGAAAGGCTGTTGCCATCTGGGATGGGAAATCCTTGGGAGCTTTTCCTCTCCACACAGCTCACTGCAGGTAAGTCCTAGCAGATGTCAAGGGAAGAAGCAGCTGCTTCAGACGTATGCAAATAAATTATTCACAGTAGGCAGAGGTGCGTGAGTCAGCCCGTGCTCAGTGCTGGGATGGCCGGGGCAGTGACAGGGGAGCATGCCTGAGCACATTTCCTCTCAGACCGAGTTTTGTCCTCTCCAGGGACGTGGTGAGCAGCACCCTGGTGCTGGGGGATGCAGAGGGAAGGGGGAAATAATCTGAGATGGGTGAAGAAATTGGGCTTCAAACACTGAGAATGGGGTAAGTTGGGAATTGTTGAGCCACAGGCATCTGCCTAAAGTAATCCTGAGCCCAAACAGAAGAATGAAGCTGGCAAAACATTGTGCCAAGAAAGGACCTCTTGGTGGGTGAGATGCTGAAGTCTCCAACCCATGTTCTTAACTGCTTTAAATGCACTCAGAGACCTACATGGGAGAATGTTATATAGGCTGAATACAAAATGTCATTAATATATCAGCATGTGATTGACCTGGAAACATTTACCCAGGCAAAAGCCAGAGGTGATCATAGGAACCAAGTGATCCAGAGTTTTTCACCCAGCCGTCCTCAGCAGCAGCAGCAGGGAAGCTGGTTTGGAAATCTGATGGTTGAAGGGCCAAGTGAAACAAGGTTTGTCAGAAAATTTAATATTCCTGTTAGAGCAACCAAATTAGCTGGAAGAAATGGAAAAGTCCCAGGCAGATGAGTCTCCTTCAGGTCTTTTGGGATGAATTTTTCAATGACAGGTTAGGGCACACTGTGCTATTCTTCAAGGCAGGATAAACTCAAGCCCTACAAAAGCCTAAATTTCTGTCCACAGAAACAACCTGATCATGGGGAAACTGAGACCACCTCAGCTGTTCTTTTGCAATTTCTCCATGACCTAAAAGAAAGCCCCTTGATCATATCTCCCAGTGAAGAGTCCTGCATGCCCCAAAGAGCCCTCTCCCCTCTGCCAGGGGTTGTGACATGGAGAGCAAGGACAAGCTCCTGGCCTTGGGTGTGCGGTCCTGCAAAATGCACCGCACAACACCTGAAAGATCAGCTGGGGCTGTCACCCACCTCCCATGGGGTATGAAACATTCTTTACTCATAAGAATACCCAAAGCAGTTGTGAAATCACCCAGCTCAGAAAAGCAGTGTTTGATATGCACTTAGTATAGGTGTAAGATGCTCAGCTGTAAATGAAGCCATGAATATGCATGCACTAAAAACCTGCTTCAGCAAGATTCAAATCTCCAAGATTTTATCATTATTATTATTATCTCTACTAACAAGCTTTTTTCTTTTAAGTAGGAAATATGAAGGCTCTTAATGAAACACTCATGCTCCAGCAAAAGTCTAAATGAACCCAGTGTTCAGCTGAATGGCATTTATATCCTGGTGAAGGCTGTTTTCCCATCAGCTCTTTGAAGTGCCCAATTAAGTGATTTCATACTAATAGGATTTTCCCAGGAAAGAAAGACAAGAATGACAAAACGCTGAACGCTTGATTAACTCTGCCCCTAAAACAACTTGGATCATGTTAATTGAATGTTTTCCTGCCACATACAGCTCTTGTTTGCTCCATTTATGAAGGCATTTTGATGAGACACCAGACCCAGCAGAGTGGAAATAGAGTCCCAGCAAGCACAAATGAGGGATGAGACAGTTCCTAAAACAAAGCTGTTGCATAGTGGAAATATGCTGGGAGCTAGGCTATGAATTGTTCATTTCATTTAGCCCCTCACTCATTTTCATCCAAGAATGATTTTAGCCTCATTCATAGTCATTAACGTAATTGCTTCACTGACTTTCCATGAGCAGCTTGGAAACTTTGTGTTGGTTTTTGTCGTTGTTTTTTTTTTTTTGTTTTGTTTTGTTTTGTTCTGTTTTGTTTTTGTTTGTTTGTTTGTTTTTCAGCTGGCTGCAAAGGGCCTCATTGTTCATCATCCTGCAAGGGCAGCAGGGAGTACCTGGCTTCAAACCTCATGCTTGAGTTGTTATTCGCTTGCTGCTTCCAGAGTCTGAAGTTCCCATTAGATGAAGAGGATTCAAAAGACTGGGGCCTTGCTCTGCCAAGAGTGCTTATACCCAGATATACCAGGACATAGCCCAGCTTTTGGCTCTTCAACACTTACCTTTTTGAAAAATTCCTTGCAGGGAAAAAGGTCAATCCAGAATGTTCACAGATTCCCAGTCTCAAGCCAGCTTCTCCTTGCACACAAGCATGGCTTTCTGTCAAGGTGGCAGTGGGTGGGAGGATGACCGGGACAACTCCAGCCCAACCGGGACCTTCCACATGGCAGGATTCCTCACAGTTTGTGTAGAAGCAACCAGTGTGTAGGTTTGTGGTGCAAAATCTGTGATTTCCAGCCTTCGGCATCTCCCACTGCAGGCGTGTGATGCACGGGTGTGGGAAGCTGGTGATCCATGCAACCTCCTCCCACCGGACAACACATGTACCACAGAGCTGCTAATGGAGGGTATGTTTCTGTGCAAACCATGGATTTGCTTGAAATCCACCGAGAGCACAATCTGGCCCTTTATAGCCATGCATGAGAAGGATGTTACTATGGAGAGCTGTTGACTAACGCTTGCTCACAATGTGTGCTTTAAAAGCAATCCCTGATTTGGTGGAGCACTCTCCACCCAAAGCAGTCAAACAGAACGGCACCTGTGAGAGAAGTGGCTCCATTCTCGATAGCTCTTGACACCCTGACCTGAGCTTGCCCATGCAGGAACCCCAAACCACAGTTCTGGAGGATGTGTGTCAGCCTTCTCATCCTCTTCAGTAGTATCTCACCACTTGTCAGCATCTCTCCCCTTGTGTCACACCTTTCAGGAATTCACCATGGACAGGCAGACAGATGGCTGTCTTGTTGTCTTGCACAGTGACTCAGCTGCACAGTCCTGTATGGCGCAGAGGTCACGGGAGGGGACGGCTGTGCATTTACAGCTTCCAATAAAGCCATCGGCAATAACATGACAACCGCCACCCTGGCGCCAGGGAAAGGCTTGGTTAACTTCCCTTTTTACGTGTCCATCATATACAGCAGCAATACACCCCAGATTGAGGCTCTGGTGGCCTTGATACTGAGCATGGGCACACAAAGCTGTGCCTGAGCTTGGTGGTGGGGATGGTGGAGTTCTGCCCATCTCCAGCAAAGGAGGATGATAGTTGGGGTTTTCCTGGCGCTGATACAAACCCTTTTCCTTTTAGTTTCAGCCCCTCTCACTAGTTTGTGCCTTGTCTGTGAGAATTTATATTGAACCAGGGAAAGGAAATTTGCTGAATCTTGCAGCTGCTGTCAGTAATGCAACAGAGATGTTAAAAACATTCCACACTTACCTGCCAGCAGTGACCCTGTGCCAGAGCCCTTCCTGTCCTGCTGTAACAAACCTGGGCTTTGTAGAAGACCAAAAGATCTATAGACAACCATAATATTCCTGAAAGACAGCAGGAGGGAAGCAAAGAGAGGCTGTGAAACAGGAATCATGAAAACCTGACAACGTCCATGGAATTGGTCAAAAAATACCTCACTGGTCCCTATCAAACTGACATGCTGCAGGGGAACTCCTGATACCAAAGTTGGTGAACATTCAACCATGAGTTTCTGTGCAGGACATGTTAACCAGGCAACTAGAAGAATTAATACTGGCAGGAGCACCAGCATACCACACCTGAGCCCTATCTCTTGCTGTGGAAACCTCCTCCCAAAAAGCTTATAATAGTAATGCATGAAAAGACTATCAATTCACCACTTGCTAGCACCAGGAAGCACTGTGTCCAGCTGGACAGCATTCTACAGTAACCTACTGTGCTTGCATGTGACAGCAAATAATGTCAATATTAGTCAGAAATGACTGACTGCAAATATTTTAGAGCAAACAAGAACTCCAAATCTGTCTCCAGAAGTGGGGGAAACGCTGGTTGGAGCAGCGGACCTTCCTCGCAGACACATTGCTGTCAACATGCTCATGTAGCTTCCTGAATATTCATGAGCAAAGCAGCCTATGCAAACGGCAGAGATAATGCTCCTCTCTCACATCTGGCAGCAGTGATCTTACAGCCAGCTAAAAAGTGACACCCAGGGTGACAGGGTGCCCCACCCTGATACTGCTGCCCCACCCTGATACTGCTGCTCCAGATGCAGAAGCTGCAGCTCTCCAAGGGCCTTTCCCACAAAGGCCCACATTGCAGTGCGCTGCATGATGATGACAGAGGTGCTACAATGGCTGGCAGCTTGGCTGCTTGTGCTGGGCACTGCTATGGCACTGCATCTGCTTCACAACTTGGCAGCACATTTACATGTTGACCACGGGCATGCCCAAGGCAGGTGGAGAACAGTCTTAATCTGATTGTACAAGGATTAATCCTAGGATAACACAGGGAAGCTGTGGAGCAATACCACTAAAAGTGGTGGCAAAATGTGGCTGAGGATGGATGCTTCCCTTTTTGGATTTATTCACTCCCTAAAATAAACAAACAAACAAACAAAAAACCAGCTATAGTCCTACAATCCTACTTTAAGGACCAAGAAGAAACACACCTCTTGAGTGAGTGTGATGATTTGTTGAACTAACAGCAATGTCAGCTACTAAAACTATTAAATAATAGATGTATGAATCACTTGGGAACATAGTGTTCTTGTTAAATAGTCTATTTTATATTTGCCTGGATCTGCTGTTTATTTAGTCCACATTTATTTGACCAGCAATAATGGGATATATATAATGGTAGTGCCTGGGCAACCCAAGAGAACAGCTTAAGTGAGATTTCAGAAATGAAACAGAAAACTGAAACAGTATTTCTAGGAACTCAGAATGCTTTCTACAACAGCCAGCAGGTTGGGATTCTACTTCAACCTCAGCAATTGTTTTATGAAATGACTTTAATAGTTTTTACTTGAAAACCGTAGTTTGTCTATTTTCGGGAGGTTGAATTGTGAAACTGGAGCTAGCTGCATCACAGTGACAGGGAAACAGACCCTTTATGGCAGGTCTCTCTCTCTCTCTCATATGCCAGGTACTCTCACCATGGGATCTAAGGTTAAACCTGAGCTACTGGAATTGCCCTTTGGCCTTGTTTGCATAAGGGGTTGGTACTCCCTTTTTTTTTTTTTCCTTTTCTATTTAAGTGACACTGTGCTACATCAGCACCAAAATAGGACATTTCATGATGGTGACTGTAACCCCAGGTTTGGGGACACATTTTGGGAACACTGATTAAGAACAGTAGAAATGGGAGAAAGTTGGTCAAACATTCAGATGCTTTGTGGAAATTTATGTCACACGATGACAGGACACTGACATCCTGTCGTGATGAGACTGTAAATGAAAGAGTAATATTGGGAATCTGTCTGAAAAGACATCATGTTAATAGCAAAAGAAACAGTGCAGAACTGCTAGGGTACTCTTCATTTCCATTGGTGAATTCTGCTGACAGGTCCCCACAGAAGTGCAGACACTCAGAAAAAATGCTTCATCTGCCAGTCGAGGAAATGGGGGCTGCTGCAGGAGGACCCAACGGCACTGCACATTTTTTCTGATGTTTTCTTTGACCCCAAATGACAAGAAGTACAAGAACAGAGAGTACAAACATGCAAGTGATTTCTCTCAGGAATATATTTTAGTTCTTGGTGGGGCTGGACTACAGAGTAGCACAGCTCTAAGAACACGTTCATTTTGGAGACAAACAGCAGCAGCTCCCCAAATGTAGCTGCAACAGAGTTTTGCTAACTAGAATCCCTGTTACTATTTTAGAAGGCTGCAATTGCTCACCCAAGCACGAACCTGGTGAGCAGAACATCTAAGACTGGTGGAACAGATCCCATTGAAATAAAGTGTATTTAACCTCTCCATTTCCTTAGTGCAAGACATTCTTAAAATTATCTTCTCCGTCGTAAGTAAAATGCAGCATGTACATAAGAAAAATCCTTTTCTTAACAAGACCATTTGTAAACACTGCTCTCCATAAGGGACAGTGTGAGAAAAACCACACACAAACATGAGGTAGTTACATAGTTTAAAATGCCTCTAGATGCGTGTAGATATTGAACTGATGTACATCTGAAGAACTCAGATAATACTAACCTCAGGATGTTTCTGACAGGCAAAAGGAGTTGTAAACCTCTCCCAAAATTAGAAACACAGCTTTACACATTTGCATGAGAACCATGACGCCCTGTAACAGGTCACCATAGCATATTCCCTCATCATCCTGGAGCTTTGGAGCAGCAGCATCTCTTGAGATTCCAGGTACAAGCAACTCCATTCTGCCTAGGAATCACTGGACAGCGTGCTTGTCCTGTTTGTAACAGGGCAGATAACATAAGTGGCTCTTTCTGGTTTTAATAATCTTTGTGGAGAGACAAGGGATGTTCCTGGCACTAGAAAGTGAATAGAAATATTTCCTTGTGAATTTATTTTCAAAGCAGACTTTTTAAATATAAGCCACAATTTTCTCTACCTGTAAATAGTGTTCCCAGTCTGGCTACCCTGTTACTGAAACAAACTTAAAGGCTTAAATTTAAGAATGCGTTCTTGAATTAAAAATAAGTGCTAACTATACCCTAGGAGACGGGCTGTACACAGCTTAGCCTTTATAGGTTTCCCATTTTTCTCTAAAAGCTGCTGATTTTGTTCCCCATCAAAAAACACCTGATTAAATAAAAACAGGATGATATCAAAAGTCCTGATCCACCTTCCTCATTCAAATGAGTAAAACATGAAGTCATCAACCTGAGACTGACAACTATTCCCAGTTCTGCAGTCCCTTGCACGTGAAAACCACGATCTGCTTCTCCATAGCACACACTATCACCAGAGCTTCAGATTTTTTACCCTCTTGCCTCATCATCAGCTAAAACTACTGAAGACTACTTGTCCCCTGCTTTTCCCTCCCCCAACTTAACCAGAAGAGGAAGCACGATGCCAGCAGAAACTGGCTCCCAGGCAACAAGAGGTGCAACCCTTCTATAAATCAAGCCTTGGTAGAAGCACATATTAAAAAAGGGAACACAACTGTGTGGCACATATCTCAGCCCTTGGCTGCCTTTCATCTAATAAACATCCCCAGAGGAGATGGTCCGATAACATTTTACTACCAAACTTGATTCTGAAACAGTAACTGTTGGTCTGCAGGGCACTAGCGCCACCCAGCCAGCCACAAGGCCACCCTGACCTCTGCTGGGGGATCACAACAGTGCATGGCAGAACCCCGTTCCAGCCTGCCTCTTCAAGGCTCAAAGCTCCACTTCAGCTTGGAGCCTGATGCTTTCCATGTGCTTCAGTTGATACACAGGCTCCACTTTCCCTAGAAGAGAACAGAACAAGCCATACCACCTGCCCCTTAAAGTACACCACCAAGAATTATAGGTCACATTTAAACTTCTACCTTGATCAGCAGCAGTTGTTTTCCGCTAGCAGCATTCCCCCCCATAGGAAATAAATCACACTGTAAAATTAGCAGAGCTCATCCATCTGTAACATTTAAGCTTCCTGCCCTCCATGCGTAGTGATTTTAGACCTATGTATGCCTTCTGCACAACACACACCTTTCCTGCTTTTCTGTGAACACAAGTTTGCTTATGCTTATATGGGTTTGGGCCAGTGGTTCCATTAAACTCTTAGACAAGAATACCAAGTAGTTGCAGAAAAATAAGAAGTATGATAGACACCATACACCAGTAGCCAAGCTTGCAACACATCTGGTACCTCTGACAACTGCTTAGTGCATATAATCCCCTTTCACCTATGTCCTTTCTAGGCAGCCTGCAAAGCAACATAATTTCCTTCCAAAAGCTTTGAATCCAAAGCTGCTGCCATAATCTTATCCCCAGGTGGATACAAGTGAAGGAAATTAAACACAATGTTGGTTGGGTAGGATGGATTTAATCTAGATGCACATGATCAGAACTGATGTAGCTCATCTCTTGGATACAGAAAAAAGAGCTGTTAAGCAGTTCAGGAGCTCTCATTACATTTGTCCCATGCTATGGTTTTTACACTGAGTAGACTCTTCATGCAAAGCTTGTTAATAGACCAACAGTTTCAAAACTGAAATTTGCATCTCGAATTATTACTAATCCACATATAGGATGCAAGAAAAAAATGTTATGAACTTTTCAACCTCCAGTTAGTGAGTTCTGTAATGCTTACTCGGAAAACTGTGTTAGGCAAGAAGTCAAGCTGCCATTTTCTAAGCTCATCTAGGCTGGAATTATATGCAAGGGATAGGGAAATAGGCCCTGCCCATCCGAGTTGTGAGATGGTATGGAACAAAGTCACAGTTTCAAATTAAATGGAGACAGTGACCTGCACCTTACAACCTGAACAGCATTTTTAACAGCTTACTGTTATAGGTGTGTTAGCCTATATTCACCATACCTCCTTCTTTCTCCATACTGCAAAGTGCTTTTAACTGGAACCAAGATCCAACTCTAAGAACCAAGTGCATGTTCTGTAGTGCAAAGGGATAGCAGGTACTTGAGTTAAATACTGAACAACAAGTTGTAACCAAAACTTTAATCCCAAGGATCTCACAAAAAGACATTTTACAAGTGACATGAAAATTCTTGTACAGTAAAGAAATGTTTAATTCATAACTTTTACAATGTACCATTACACATTCAACACATCCACTCCAGGTGTCAGTTCTGTGGTACATTTGGTCTATTCAGAGATTCTGGAACAGACAGTCAAGCTATCATCTATTTAAGAAGTACTCTAGTCATATGAGGTACAAAATTAACTGACCCTACAGCTAAAAGTTTATATGTCATATTATAAAGTAGCTCAGTTCCAGATAATTGGAAGTTGGAACTAAAACCTCTGGATAAAACTGCAGCTCAGACA